>NW_020230268.1:360000-481638 GCF_003227715.2 Harpegnathos saltator
TGTGTGATACGGACATCGCTCTCTCTCTTCCTTCCCCCTCCCTCTCTCTCTCTCTCTCTCTCTCTCTCTCTCTCTCTCTCTCTCTCTCTCTCTCTCTCTCGACTTATCATCACACAAACACATTTATAATATTAAGTATGCGGCGTAAATGAAGACCTTGAAATCAAACGGCTTCATCGTATCATGATAAACGTGTATCGAGGATATACGGGTCTCTAGCAATAAGTATAAATTACACACATACATGTATGTTCATCTACAGCAATCATTTCAACGTACTTAGTGACATCACTATGATTGTCACGATTCTCATTCTCGAGAAGCTTATCGATTGTGAAATGTCTGAGTGCGATTTGATTGCGCGAAGTGGACGTTAACTCAACATATAATGTATAATGTATTATATTGCAAAGTAATATTTATACATTAAACTTCTATTGTCCGTTGTAGCTTTTGGCTCACGTACTTGTTTCATTGTCGTTTCGATTCTCTACCGTGCTCTTTCTCCTTTTTTCTATCTCGACACAACTGTAGAATTGTAAAATGAAAATCTAATTCTAATAAAAATGCAATTACTCATTACTTATTTCTCTATACAGAATTTTCTTTCTTTTTTTATATTTAAGTTCTTAAATACTTTTCAAATATTCAAAAAAGTAATTTGAATGGAGAGAATTAAAATCGATTCTTATTGTTATTATATATACAACGTTCCTATAATACATGAATTACCTTTATATTGTACATATCGTTTGAGGATTAGCAAATATATCAACACATACTTTTTTAATTAAGCACCATCTTGAGATTAAGACATATAAAAATGCTGAAACACAAATACTTTATCACCGTAATCAATTGAAAACTTGATTGATACGAATTGCGTTTCATGCAAATAGATAACGCAGCTTTTCCTGTTGATTATAAGTGGATTTTATCTTGACATAAATATAGTCAGAGGTATACTTATATTTCTTTTTAATGTGAAAGAAAAAAGAAAGTTAATACTTAGTTAGCACTTTAGTGCTTTCTATAATACATAAATATATAAATGTCCATAATTTACTATCGTTCTCTGTATTAAAAAAGAAAATATCAAAATTTTGATTATTCGTTTCTGCTGCACAAAAATGTATTATTCCTACTCATACATATCGTCTTAAGGATTTTCAAATTGTGGGACTTCAAAGCTATATGTAAAATATCTCAGCAAACACAATATAACGTGTAATATATTTGTTAGTTGTAATTTTCTATCCAACAATATAACTGTTATATAACATATGCGTTATATAATAGTTATATAGTTGAGTAGGAAATTACAGCTAATAGGTATGTTACATGTAATATTGTGTTTGCTGAGCAAAATACATATTTGCATATACAACATATTTGCAAAATTATTCTAGAAGTCGATCAAGGACATCTAATTAGGCTTGTTACATTTTCGACTACTGGGCATAGTGCGTTATATCGTGCATATCTTGAGGTTTAGCTATTAATTTATATTAATGTTCGACGCTCGATGTGAGTGAATTTGCCTGTCATTGTCATCGAATATCACTGGTAAATAAGACTACTGCATTACTCTGATCCGTTATCGCGAGGCAAACTTATCATTTGGGAATGTGCTACGTGTAATATCGAGAGTGAATCGTAAGCGCGATGCTCTTAGTAAGTTATATCACGAACGGAAATGTCAGGATCGATACGAAAGATTAGAGATAATAAATTACAATTGTCTTGCAGATTCTAATAATCACTAGATTTATTAAAAAAGGTACATTAATTTCAGTCATCCTAAGACAAATATACATTGAAAGATAAAAAATCTCATATGTAGAAAAATATTTCAATTTTTAAAACAACAATTCAATATATATTAATTTGTGTTCTGTTAAACAAGAATTCTTTTTATTTATCTATTTAATTTTTCTCCTTCATTAATATTCAAAATGTAATTGTAATAAGTTCATACAGTGACTGAAGAATCAGTTTAGACGAATAATTGATTTTTACAAATAACAATTTATACAAATAAATTTATATAAATAAAAAAAATTATACCGAAGTGCTTATTAAACTATATCCAAACTTCCTCTCACCGTGTCTACAGTACAATCTCGATAGAAAATAATAAAGTATCTCGCATAATTGCACGATGATGCTTGAGAAAGAAAAAAGAAGTAATATAGAGCTCTTAGAGCCGATAGACGCACCAATGCGATAAGAATAACTCGGCCAACGCAGCAGTACAAAGTAACGTCTGTTTACCGTGAATGTGTGTTCAGTGTTAAGTCAATGTGGTGAAAATAATAGGGCATTAAAATCGTACAGTAATATACGAAACGCGTTGAAATCAAACAATGGTGCGTTCCGCGAACCGTGCGCTAAATGGATAATGATATATCGCTTTTAGATGAGACATAAGTCGTTGTATGTGTTCGACTTTTCCGCCCGCTTACTTAGATACAGATTCTCATATCTTAACTGACTGATGTTATCGTCTTATAGACATGAAAAAGAAAAATACTTATAATTTCGAATTAGTAATCGGCCACATTATGTGGCATGTGATTATTGAGCTTCAGAATTATGAAATAAATAGATAGCATCGTTACCCAACGCACAAGATGTCTCGTATCTACGAGACAGGCAGAGTTTATTTATACATACGATAAGCTGTTTGTACTTATGGTCGATATTTTTCTTGATTAAACATAATTTAATGCTTTGATGGATTCATTATTTCTCAGTCATGATTAATTACACATGAATGGCTGTTCGAAAACTGTATAAGCTTCGAAATTTATTACTCATTTTTCATTTCTCGATCCGTCATCAGATTAGTTCTGCAAGAATGTTGAATTATTGAGCCTTATTTTTTTTTAAATAATATGTTGTGTTTCCTTCAATTTTAATATAAGAATGAAGTTTACAATGTAGGAGTAAACATTGAAAAAATGTTGACAATCGCTTCATATTGTATAAATATATGTATAGCAATAATAGTATCACTATAAATATAATGGGGTAACTAAAATTGAAAATAACAATAGCGATATATATTTGCAAAGCGCGCAGATAATTAATTTTTCTAACAAGACTAAATAATTTTACATCATCAACAAATGGTGCTGTTGTTCTGCAGGTCTGCTGTTCTGCAAGAACTTCTGAGCTAGCATACACTGGTATAATAAGTTAAAATGAAAGAAAGTATACATGTTTTATTCTAACTTATTGCACTAGTTCAGAAATCTTTCGAAACAGACCTAATAGTAATAATAAAAAATTATTAATCATTCTAGTTTGACGTATTAACAAATAGATTTATAGTTTAAATCTACATATCGAATATATATAAATTAAACGACAAATAAGCATCGATTGCTTATTTGTCGTTTATTGAAAATATAATAAAATGAGGCAAGAAGAAGAGAAAACAATTGAACGGAAAAAAAGTTAAAGTTTACATACCAAATTTATACATACACAACTAATGATTTTACAACAATATGGTATTGCTTAAGAAATGTTTAATCATCACATGATGTAATATATAGTTTGATAGAATCGTGTGAATCATCAATTTATCGAGCATGTTTCTTATCGCGAATTATTTATATGATATATATACGAAATAAAAATTTAATTTTTATTTGTGTAATCACATGATAATAGTAATAGATAATCGCGGACAGTGACAATGTTGAATATCGAACTGATTGTAAAGCTTTAGGATAGTCAGCTCAAAGAATTATGCAATATAAAACATGTGAGTATAGAATATATATATATATATATATATTATTATACATAATAAATTAATTAAATAATACATTTCATAATTTTATATCGATGTAATTATCAGATTATGAAGTATGGATATAATTTATGTTACAATGTTATCTACAACACCAGTTTGACGAGCAATAAAATGATGTCTAAAATACAGACTTTTATGCATATCTATATTAAAACATATAGGATATAGAATGTATTGTGTCATTTCAAGCAATTGCATAAACTTACAATAATGTTATCAGATTGCTTCTATCTTCAACATCATTTGAAATCTTTGAAGAAATTTATTTATATTCGATAAGTCTGAGTACTGCTAAATAAAAGCGTTAATAATTCGGGATCTGTTAAATTTCTCTTGTATTTCTGTACCATTTCTTGAATTTTCAAGCGTCTTCGTACGTGTGGTGGATGATAACTGCAAAATATAAGGAGGTTTACGAGATTTTATTAGAATAAAATATCATGAAGGAAGTGCATGAGATTAGATAGAAACATGCGAGAGATAATTTGTACCTGTCATTATCGAGTCTTTTTCTACGTCCCATGTTAAGAGCTGTTTGCCTAACTAATGTTCCCAAAACTCTTCTTGACACTACCATACCGTCGATTAGAGGTGTTGCTAGATTAATTCTAGAAACTGGTCCTTGCAATCTGACTCTCATCAAACCATTAGCAAGAGCTTGTAAAAAGATAACTTGTACATCAGTTGGTTGCATAATTCTTGATTGCTCTAGTCCGGTGCAAGTAGAAGGAAGTAGATCACCTATGTAATTCGAAAAATTTTTTTTAAATTATCACAACTTAAGTTCCAATATTGTGACTCAAATATTTCTCAAAGAATTTAATAACATTAACATTAAAGAACTCATTGAATTCATTGAACGATAAATTTTTTAACAATTATTGTACAGATTCATGTGTCGAAAAAAGTGTTATATTATGAAAAGTCGAACAAACCGATCGGAAATTGGATATGATCTTCTAAACTCTCTAACCACACAACCATGATTTTTGTATTAGTTTGCAATGGTAAAGACTGTTTCAACGATCTTCTCGGTTTGATAGGATCTGCACTTGATGAATTTATCGGACCTATTCCCGACAAGCTCGACGGCTGTTTCTCCAAATCGAGCGACATCGCTCTTGAAGTCTGCGCTGTATTTTGTGATATACTAGAGATCCTAGTATCTGTGCTTTCACTAATACTTCTTTCAAACCATGCTGCAATGAAGTATATGAAACGCTCGAGATATCAATCACTTTCATATCTACGCAATTGTATCATATTCATTGTGCAAGATGGGCCTTAGATCATAACGCCACGAAAGAGATAATTCCACATTTTGTCAGTGCATTTAAGTGAGTGTGTTCTGTATTTTATACTTTATTGTTTATTAAGTTGTTTTATTGTCATTAAGTTATTTTATATCTTAACAGTGTTTTCTACTTTTAAGTATTACCTTGACCACTGCTGATATCACTGCTGTAACTGCTAGTTTCTTCTAGCGAATCTGAGCTGGCCATGAGATATGATTGAGTAGGCACCACAAATGCAATTTCTGAACTTACGTCGGCCCAGTACAACACATGTGTATCACCATTGTAAAGCGCACCGCCGTGATTACTATGAGCAGGTTGCGGTACATTCATCTGTGCTGTCGCTCTCCAAGAAGTGGACACATGACCGGTCCAGCCTGCGTGAGCAGATACAGAAACGGGCCAGCCGAGAGAACTTAAGAACTCCATGAAATTCGGCGATACATTTTCCTCATGCAACTGTAATTACAAAAATTCTAAGCTGCAAATAAATAAAGATGAAAAGTATATATGGAAGATATATGCTTCATATCCTGACAATCGTATTATATTTTGTCATAGGTAACAATTTTAATAATTGATGGAAAATTACTATCAAATTGAACCCTTATAAAACATAATCAATCAGATAATTGAAATGAAATCAATAAAATAAAAATGTTGAACATGAGGCTTTAATATACAACTCATTCCAAGTAGATCATTCATTATTGTTTCAGCAGAAAAAGCTTGAATACTTTTTCCTTCCAAGAGATAACAGCGATTAGATATAACTGATACATCAGATAAGCTCCATCTTACCACGTTTGATAATATTTCAGATGTAGATTTCTGACTTGCTTTTACATAAAAAATATGAACGGTGTCACATGTTCGTGGACTGATGTTATCTAATGTTTCCAAATCCATACAGAATCCGGGAATGGTCGGATCTAGAGCGATAAGCCCGGTATCTCTGGATTCCTCATTTTCCTTAGGTTCCACATTTAAGAAGCCGAAATGGCTCAAAAATAGTCGAGCCGTTTGAAATTCATGACAGATCTGCGGTGGCACGCACTCGTCGCTCTTCTCTTCCGTATTTTTTATATTGCCGTTATCATATTTAGTCTCAAGTGTTATTTGACGCTCTAAGAGTTGCGCGAGAATCTGATGTTCATTCCGTACTGCGTCGTTATCGCTCATAACTGCCTCGAGACTTGGTATTGATTCATCCCTATTACGAATAAACGTTAATAGCATATAATCAATGGATATGTTAATGGATATAAAACTAAAACTAAATGCACAAATTAAGATTCTTTTAGATAGATATTGATTAATTCTCAAATATTAATTCATGGGACTTGGTTAGATGGCGTACAAGTGTATGGTTGCGTGAGTTTGAGAGAGAGAGAAAAATAGAGATTGTAAAATAAGTAAGATAGGGGAGTAAAGTAAGAAGGTAGGAAAAGAAGCAGAAGGAGGTAAGATAGCGATAAGAATAAAGGCAAATAGAGGGAATAAGGAATAAGTAGAGAAGGGGCAGAATAGGAAATGAGAATGCGGAGAGGTTAAGTAGACGGAGCGGAGATATGAGTACAAGGAGAGGAGGAAAGGAGGTAAGGGGAGGCAAGGGAAGAGTGGATGATAAGCAAGGAAAATTGGTGATAGAGAAAAGAGATCAAGAGAGGAAGGTGAGTTTCAGGGGTACGGATGGATTAGGAGATGAGCAGGTTAGAGAGGAGATAAGGAAGGAGATAAGAAAAGAGTTGAGACAGGTAACGGAATGGAAGGAGGTAGAGAGTAGGATGAAGGAATTAGAAGATAGAATGATAATTGCGGGAAGATTTATAGAAAAAAGTAAGCAAGGAGAGATGAGTGAAAGAGAAGGAGAAAATAGAGAGGAATGGGAAAGAAAGGCGACGTTTAGTAAGCTAAGCAGCAGAACGAGATTGAGTAATAGGTATGGTTCGATAAGAAGTGATAGGTTAAGTGAATGCCTGAGTGAAAAGGAAATAAAAAAGATAAAGAAATTAGTGGTAGAAAAGGAAAAGGAGGAGAAGAGAGGTAATGTTGTAATAAAAGGGTGGGAGATAGGGGACAGAATAACGAATGGAAAGGCAGAGGAATTTATAAAAAAAGAATTGGATGTGGAAATAAAAGTGAAGAGATGTTGAATAAGTGGGAAAGTGGTAGTGGTAAGTCTGGAGGAAGAGGAGATGAAGAGGGAGATAATGAGAAATAAGAGGAAACTGAAAAGTAAAAGTATTTTTATTGAGAACGACTTGATGTGGGAGGAAAGAAAGGTACAAGAGGAAATGGGCAAATGGGTGAGGGAGGAGAGGAGGAAAAGAAAGGCTGTGAAAATGGGTTTTGAGAGTGATGATTGATGGAAATTGGAAAATAGAAGAAATAGAGGAAATAGAAGAAGAAATAATTAGAAGAAAAGGAAGGGACAGAGATAGGGAATTAAGGGAACTAAAGGAAAGGGAGATGAAAGAAGCATTAAGAGAGGAAGAGGATAGGAGAAGAAAAAAGGAGGAAAGAGATGGAGAGAGAGAAGAGGGGGTAGAGAGGAGAGACTAGAAGAAAGAGAGGAAGAAAGAAAGGGGGGAAAGAGAAAGGAAGGGGGAAGGGAGATTAGACAGGATTTCAGGTAAGCCAAGAAGGGGAGAGAGGGAGGGGAGGAAGGGTAGAAGCCTAATTTTTGGAATGTGGCAGGAATACAGAGGCAGAATAAAGATTTTTGGAACTGGATAAAGGGCAAGGATTTTATCAGTTTATGTGAGACATGGTTAGAAGAAAAGGGATGGGAAGGGTTTAAGGAAAGATTGCCTAACACATACTGGTGGGCATATAGGCCAGCGAAGAGAGAGAAAAAGAGGGGAAGAGCAAAGGGAAGTTTTTGATAGGTAGAAGGAAAAATTGGGGAAAAGAAAATAACATTTTGGGGGAGAAAAAAGAGGAAGGATTACTGGTTTCCGAAATAGAAGGTAAAGGCAAGGATAAGGAAATGATAATTATCTCAGTTTATAACTCGGAAAGATGGAAGGAGATAGGAAAAAAGATAAAGGAAATAATGGAGGAAGGAAGAGAGAAGAATGTAATAATAGGAGGAGACTTTAATATAAGGATAGAAGAAGAGGGAGGATTAGAGGAGGAGGGGGAGCTAGAGAGAAAGAGCAAGGATAAGATAAAAGGAAAAGACAGCAAAAGTATGTTAGAAGTATTGGGAGAGGTAGGAGGATATATATTGAATGGATCTGCGGAAGGGGACAAAGAGGGAGAATTTACATATATAGGTGCGAGAGGAAGCTCGGTAATTGATTATGTAATTGTCAATGAAAATTATAAGGATATTGTGAGAGAATTTAAGGTTGGAGAAAGAGTGGGCTCGGATCACATGCCCATGATGGTGGCAATAAAAGGAAACGGAGACTGCAGAGAAGAGGAAGGAGAGGGAGAAGAGGAAAGAAAAACAAGGATAAGATGGGATAAGAAAGCGATTGAACACTTCAAAAAGGAAACAGAGAAGATACTAGATACAACAGGAGAAGAATTAGAAGAGGAGCAAGGATCGGTAGAACGGAAATGGCTATCTCTGAAGAAGGTAATTGGGGAAGCATTAGTCAAGGAGGAATGGAAGTGGAAAAGGAAAGGAATAGGACACAAGGAATGGTGGAACAAGAGTACGAAAATTAAAAGGAGGGTGCATAGAGAATTTAGAAACTGGAGAAGAGGTAGAATAAGCAGAGAAAAATACATGGAGGCAAGGAAAACTTTAAAAGAGCACGTTGAGAATAGGAAAAGAAAGAAAAAAGAAGAGGAAGAAGAAGAGTTAAGAAATCTGAAGAATGAAAGAGAAGTATGGGAATTTATAAACAGGAAAAGAGGTAAAAGAAAACAGGTCAAGAATAATATAGACAAGGAGAGATTGAAGGAATATTTTATGGAATTATTAGAAGGGATAGAAGAAAACACGAAAGAGGAAAGGACATTTATACAAGAAAGAGAAGAAGACGAGGTTGGAGGAAGTCAAGAAGAAAAGGAAGGAGAAGAGGAACTGAAAGAGGAAGAAATTATAGAGGCAATAGATAAACTCAAAAGGAAGAAGGTAATAGGGATTGACGAAATACCGGCGGAGGCATGGAAATATGGAGGACAGGCAATGAAGAAAGGAATTAAGGAATTATTGCTGCAGATATGGAAGGAAGGATCTATACCGAAGGATTGGAAAACAAGTGTGATTTGCCCCATATACAAAAAAGGAGATAAGGAAAGAGCAGAAAATTACAGAGGGATATCAATACTATGTACAGCGTATAAAATTTATGCAGAGGTGTTGAGAAGGAGATTGGAGGAGGAAGTGGAAGCAAAGGAATTACTACCTGAAAGCCAGGGAGGATTTAGAAGAGGAAGAGGAACATTGGATAACATCTTCGTACTAAATCATATAGTGCAAAGAGAAAAGAATAATAATAATAAAAAAGATAGGAAAATATACGCAATGTTCGTGGATTTTAAGGCGGCTTTCGAAAACATAGACAGAAAGAAGTTATGGGAGATTCTGAAGGAAAAGAAGATAAATAGGAAGATCATAGGAAGGCTGAAGAAGATTTATGAAGAAACTAGAGTCACGATAAAAACGAAGGATGGGTTTACTAGCTGTTTTAAGACTACGAAAGGAGTAAGACAGGGATGTGTGATGAGTCCACTGCTTTTTAATTTGTATGTAGCGGATCTAGACGATTACATGAGGAGGAGAGGAGTAGGAGGAGTAAAAGTAGGTAAAGAGAGAATTAGGTTTCTGGCGTATGCTGACGATTTAGTTTTAGTAGCAAAAAATAGGGAAACATTATTAGACATGATGGGTACATTAAGAAGGTTTACAAAGGATAGAAAATTAATTGTGAACACGGAGAAGACAAAAATAATGATATTTAACAAGGAAGGAAAGGAAAAAAGGAGAGATGGAAATGGAAAGGTAAAGAGATAGAAGAGGTTCAGGAGTTTAAATATTTAGGGTTTAATTTTAATAAGGGAGGAGACTATAGGGAGCATATAAAGGAATTGAAGAAAAAAGGGAGACTGGCGGTGAATAAGGTATGAGGATTAGGAGAAAGGATTTGTAGAGATGACTTTGGAAGGAGAAGGAATTTATTTAAATATTTGGTACAAAGTGTGATGTCATACGGGGTAGAAATATGGGGATGGGAGGAACAGAAGGAGTTAGAGAAAATTTGGATGGATTATGTAAGATGGGTGTTTAGGCTAGATTTTTGTACGCCAAGGTATATTATTAGGAGAGAATTAGGGTTAGAAAATTAAATGGGGTATAAGGGCTAGAAGGTATGAATTAAAGATAAAGAAAATGGAAGACAAAAAATGGGTGAAAGAATGCTGGAAGGAGAAGGTTAAGGATGGATGGAAGGAAAGGTACGGAAGGGAGAGAGAAAAGTATTACAATAGGAACGGGTGGGGAATAGCAGCAATAGATAGTTTAATGAGTGAGGAAGAGAACATAGAAGGGAAATTGGTTAGAAGAGAGAAGGAAGTACAAAGGCAAATAGAAGAAGGGCAAATAAGAGAGGCGAGGTATAATAGAAAATATAAAGAAATAAACGAAACAGGGGAATGGCCGAAATATTTAGAGGGAGGAGACGAGATAGAAAGGAAAGAAGGAATGGCAATTAGGGCAATGATGAGGTTAAGGTGTGGAAATATGGAGGAGGAGAATAAATATTGGGTAAAGGAAGAGGATAGGAAGTGCGTGTTTTGTGGGCAAGGTAGGGATAATATAGATTCATTTTATAGGAGAATGTGAAATTACAAAGGAATGGTTTAAGGAAATAGGTAACAGTAAGGAGGAAAGAGTGAAAAAGTTATGGAAGGATGATTTAAATAAGGTGAAAACAGAAATTCTGAAGTTATGGAAGGAAAAAGAAAGAAGAGAAGAAAAGGCAGGATGTGATATAGACGGTGATATAGGCTGTGAGACAGAAACTAGTAGATAAGATAGTCGATAGGTAATAAGTTATAGGTATTAAGATAGTTAAGATAAGGTAGGATAGGAGTAAGGTAAGAGGATAGAGTAGAGTGTGTAGAGTGTGCAAGTGAATGTGGGAATGAGTGAGATAAGAATTATTGTAAACCAAGTCCCGCTTCTTGACAATGTATGCTGAAGTAAATAAAGTTTATATATAAATATTAATTCATGCATATGTATAGGGTGAGGCACTTAAATTGAGACGCCTAAATATATAAAAAATAAAGTAAAATGGAAAAAAATGTTTCAGACAAAAATTATAAAGTTTCAAAAGGGACATATTGTAGTACTATTGATTTGACTTTCGGTTGCAGTGTCAAAGTGAAAGGAAAGTCAACTTTATATCTTTTAATAGGACTTTAATCTCTTAAACACCTAAGCTTGTAGTCCTTTTCATAACGAATTCAGTGACCACTCAAGGTTGTTGGAGGTCAAATAACGGAAATCAAAGTTTAAATCATTAAATCAAGATATATAATTTTCAATTTATATGCATTTATTTTATTAAATGCATAAAAAGGTGGCCATTAACTGCGATATGCTTTTGAATACATTGAAAGATTGATGAACATTTATAACAAAGATTTTTTTCCATAAGAACTTCAAAAAAAAGTATATTAAAATGGATAATAATATAGGGGATGCACCTTCAATTATTTTGATCTTGACATATATAGGGTGCGTTCAGCGGAGAAAACTGCTCAGTGAGCGATTAGTAACTATTGGTCCTTATTGTTAGATCCTTACATTCAGACCAATGACGGTGACGAATTACTCAACAGTTGCGCAACTGTTGAGTGTCGTGAACGCACACCATGAAAGAAGGAGGGCGTACTAGGTGGCGATAGAACGCTGTGCGTTCGGGACCTGCATCTTATTTTCGTTCCGAAGAAAGAAAAATATCGAGAGTGCGGTAGTCGCTAGACCGGGAATCGAACCCGGGTCTTTCGCTTGCCGGGCGACTGCTCTAAAACCACTGAGCTACCTGACGCTCCACGACATTCTCACGACGCTCTCACGACATTCTCCTCTCCCTAGATAACGTTAAGGTCCAGTTCCACAAAATCAAGTTTAAACCGTGATTATCTGAACTGACGTTACATTTAACGGCATGGTTAAACTTATATCGCGTTCCACATCATGTTTTTAACTGTAGTTTACTTAAACCTATAGTCTGTATGAAGAAACTGTCAGACTTCTCTTTCTTTTCAAACGTAGAGTATGATTGGTTGTTGCTAATAGTGAAAAGAGGGAAAATTGAAGTAAGTTGGATGCTATGACATCTAGTAGAGAACAATATATCTGTTTCGTATAAAGTAAACACTTACCAACATTAACATTTGCTGTATTTGTATATAAGTATTAATTTATTAAAAGGTGGAAGTCCAATGTTAATAATAAATTAGTTTATATTATTAATTTGATTGCATTTATCATATAATAATTGACTTTTATATATAGTTTTATACTCTATTTTAGAATATAATCTATCGAAGCAAAAAACCCAATATTTTAAATTAAATTTATATACTTACTGTTCTGTTTTATGAGAAATTTCATGCTCGATTTCTACTAGAATTGCAATAATAGATTCTTTTGATAATCTAAATCGTGCATGAAAATCGACATTATCAAATTCTTCCAAATATGATTGTCTTATTCTTATATTTCTTGTCCGTTGATAAATTAGGTTTTCAAAATCTTCATCTTTAGATGAAGATAATATGTATTCTAAAGCTATATCTCTTTAGTGTTCAAACGTTCAAAATATTTGTCAACTGAACTCCAAAACCGGGATAGTCATAAATTTTTTTCTCAAATTGATGGTACTGCAGTGTTAAACTTCGTTTAAATTCATTAAACGCCCAAAGTTTTGGGTTTAACTTTAACTGTGAGAAATCAACGTTAACCATGGTTTAAGGCAGTTGTAGAACGCAATTTTTCGTCTAAACTAGGATTAACGAGTTAAACTTCGTTTACAGTAAGTTGTGGAACCGGGCCTAAGAAATGTCGTTCGGAAGCGACATCTCTAGTGCTATCCCGAGCGCACAGCGACTACAGAGAGAGGCATTGTTACTTGTACCTAGTGGTACAAGCTAGTGGTCTCTCAAAGTCAAAGGTTGCTATCCTTTAAGACCTGCTGTCCATGTATGTCGGCCTCCCGTTGCTCCTCCTTATCCGGTCATCCGGTGTCAAGGTCATCATCCTGAATAATGTGCAAAAGGTTTCAAGTGGCGCTCGTTGTTTGTTAAAAAGTTATCAACAAAAGAAATTCCACAAAATAAACATAATTTGTATTTACCGTTTGTAATAAACAATTAAACTTTTTGAATAATACTCAGAACCATCAAAACGAATTATCAATATATTCGTTTTTATATACATAAGTTTTGGTATTTAAATCTTGCCTTTCTAAATTGATAAGTCTATCGTATATTAAAATTGTAGATTCCGAAATGATTAACAAAGGCCCAGCGCAAGGTTTGGCAAATAAATCTTTCGCTTTTCTAAATTGATAAGTCTACCATATACTAAAATTATAGATTCCGAAATGATTAGCAAAGACTCCTACGCAAGGTTTGACAATTAAATCTTTTGCCTTACTAAATTAATGAGACTACGGTATATTAAAATAACAGATTCTTAAAAGAATAGCAAAGGTTACCCCTACGCAAGGTTTGCATTTAAGTAATTTATTTGTGCCAAACATTGCATAGGGATCTTTGCTAAATCTGCTCAAAATCTGTTATTTTAGTATATCGTAGACTCAATTTAGTAAGGCGAAAAATCGTATTTATGAAACTTGATTTGTATTTTCAATAATTATAATCATATAATAAATTTATACGACAAAATATATGTAAAATATGTATATTTTTATAACTCTTGTCAACATAAAAATATGCTATGCTGCTTAAATGAAAGATTTAAAAATATATGAAAGAAATATTTGGATATGGTAATAACTTTTGGTAATTATGCAGTTAAGCCTCATCTCTGCTCACATATATGTAAAGTTTACCGTACCTAAATATACACAGTGTCGAAAAATTACGCTCGATTAATGAAACTTCTCCTGTCAATAACTTTTTACCAAATAACGAGCGCCACCTGTCAAATCTTTTGCACAATGCTCAAAGTGATAACCTTGACAACATATATCAAAGTCATTGAAGGTGCATTCCCTATATTGTATTATTATCTTAAAATTATCTTAAAATGCATCAATAAAAACCAATCAACACTGAAAAATGAAAGAACGCATGAGAAATGCTTGTCACAATATTGACAAAAATACTTTGTTAAACGTTCCTCACCACTTGTAGAAACGTAGAGCGGATTAAGGTAAATAGAAAAGTTTTTTATACATGTACAAAGTGTTTGGTAACTCATGTAGCCATAGCTAATGGAAATGTAGAGTTGATTAAGACAAACATAAAAGTCATACAGTCTTGTGATATTCGCAATAATTATCGAGTTATTAATGACAGAAATCCCATGAATGAGCACGCACCGGAATGATATTGGACAAGTATTGCAGCTATTCTGGCAAGAATGCGGTCTAGTCAATCTAGCAACTGTTGCCAGCGCACTGCGAGGGGAATGACAATGCGTCGTTATTCGGCTATTCGCTAGTCTTATTTCGCCGTTTTTACGTCTCGCTGCGCGCCGGCAACAATTGCTAAATCGATTGAACAGCATTATACACCACGAGTTTTGAGTATTTCTCCCATATCATCTCGGCGTGCACTCCTTCATCAGACTTCTATAGTTAATAACTCGATAATTATTGCGAATATCAATATTGCAAAACGATATAGGACTTTTTTGCATGCCTTAATCCGTTCTATTGCTCCTACGAATTCTGAGACACCCTATACATACAGGGTATTCCATAACTCACAAGGAAAAGTAGGGAATTTCAGGAAATTCAAAAAATTCTGAATTCTGAATTCTGCAGTTCTTTGTATAGAACTAAAGTAGTTCATCTATAATGCAAAACTATTTTTTGCGGGATCCCAATTTGAGAGGGTGAAACCAATCTTCAAAAGAAAAAATCATTTTCATTTTTAGCGTACATCTTTTAAAATACGAGGCATATGCAAAAACAGTTTATATGAAAGTTGTAGTATATTTCATGCTCTTTATAACTGTGTATTCAGATTTTGCAAAATTGGAGGGTGGACGAGGTTTCAAAAATTTTTCAACTTTACAAAATCTGAATACACAGTTGCAAAGACTATGAAATACATTACAACTTTCATATAAACCATTTTTGCATATGTCTCATATTTTAAAAAATATACGCTACAAATGAAAATGATTTTTTTTCGAAAGTTCGTTTCACCCTTTCAGACTAGAATTCCGCACGAACAAAAAATAGTTTTATATTACGGATGAACTACTTTATTTTCACATAAAGTTTCATAATTTTTAGAATTTCTAAGTTCCTTATGTTTCCTTGTCAATATAAAAAATTCGTGAAGACATAGATCAAGACAAACATAAAAGTTTCGTACTGTTTTGCGATATTCACGATAGTTATTGAATTATTAATTATAGAAATTTGACGAGTAAACGCGCTAAGATGAATGATTGGAGAAACGATTGCTTCGCGCCGGCAATCATTGCTAGATCGATTGGGCCGCGCTATTGCCCGAGTGGCTGCAACGCTTCTGTTCAACATAAAACTGTATGGGACTTTTATGTTTGTTTAATCCGATCTATGTCTCTACGAATTCCTCGTACTGAGTTATGAGACATCTTATACATATAAAATAAAGAATTTACCAAATATATCACCTATCTGATGTAACTAACTGAATAAAAAACATGATAGAATAGTATCAATTTCAATGAAATAAATAAACATTATATAAAGATAAGTAGGTTTCAGTCTTTCACTAAAGTGATATAAAAAATAAACAGTAAATATCAGATATATTAGAATGAAAATCTAATATCTATGAGCTAAAATCATCGAAGAAGGAATTGAGTAGAAAGATAAATAAGAAAAAAGAAGATAAGATTAACACTCAAAGTAACCAGATGAGATCTCTCTTTAAGTTCTGACTAAACCAAAACTTTGTATGCAAGATAATTTACTTACACTTTACAATGGGGAATGCGATCCACATTATCCGGGAAGAATTTTGGTTTATAATCCGTCTGTGGTGCGGCCTCAGCTAAAGGCAAGGGTCTACCGGGATTGTTGTTGATGCTTCTAATGCTGGACCGGTGACGCGGTAAATGACGCAGCTGCATCGTCCATGCGTGTCTGCCGAATGGCCCGCGAATAAGAACAGTCACAGTTGGTTGAGGATCCTGATCGTTTCCCAGAGGCTCCTCTAACAGAGCCAGAACTATTGCATTTTCAGAGACGAAATAACGAAATCTCTCTACGGCCGCTTGTCGAGCCACACGTCCACCAGTCCAACTGTTACAGTGCCGAAGCAATGAAACTTCGTCCAATAACGATGAAAGTGACTGCGCTCCACAGGCACTAGGAAAATAGCCGACCTACGAAGGAAGAAATCGTGAATAAAAAAAAGCGATGAAATCAAATATTTTAGCAGTGAAAGCTACCGAGAAATCTATAAAGAATGATAGCGACGAAGAATTTATATACAGGGTGGTTGATTATAAGTTGCCAACCCGAAATGTGAAGGTAGATTGAGTTCAGATAAACATAAAAGTCCCATACTGTTTTGCGAGATTCGCAATAATTATCAAGTTATTAATGACAAAAATCTGAGGAATGGGAGCGCGCCGACATAGATGATTGGAGAAGCGTTGCAGTTACTCAGGCCACAGTGCGGCCCACTCGACCTAGCAACTGTTGGCGGCGGGTGACGAGACGTAGGTCCGGCGAGATAAAACAACGAATAGCAGCGCATTGTCTTTCCCCTCGTCGCGCACCGGCAACAGTTGCTGGATCAACTTGGCCGCGCTGCGGCCTAAGCAACTGCAACGCTTCTCCAATCATCTATGCCAACGCGCTCCTCAGATTTCTGTCATTAATAACTCGGTAATTATTGCGAATCTCGCAAAACGGCATGGGAATTTTATGTTTGTCTTAACCCAATCTACCTTCACACTTCAGGTTGTAAACTTATAACTCCCCACCCTGTATATAGACACCCTGTATATACAGGGTGTCTCAGAACTTTGGGACACGGGCTCCGTACGGATATAGAGCTAAGTGAGATGAACAAAAAAGTCCTCTGCCATAATGTGAAAATCGTAATAGTTTCTTAATTATAACAGCGCAAAGTGTGGCGTTTTCCACGCCCAGCGCGGCCTATAGATGCTCCGTGGCAAGCTATGTACGTAGGGGCTGAGCGATAACGCGACTCACGCTGACCGTCGCGCGGCGTCAAAACGCCAAGACGCCATCGCGACAGTCAGCGCGAGACACGTTATCGCTTAGCTCCTACGCACATACGCACTTGCCGCGGAGCGTCTATAGGCCGCGATGGGCGTGGAAAACGCCAAACTTTACGCGGTTATTACTAAAAAACTATTACGATTTTCACATTATGGTAAAGGACTTTTTTGTCCTTCTCATTTAGCTCTATGTCCCTACGGAGCCCGTGTCCCAAAGTTCTGAGACACCCTGTATACAGGTTGTCCTATTTAACCTGACAAATCGTAATATCTGGAAAACTACATGTCAGATCAAAAAAAGTGGGTAATGAAATTTGTTCGCCCCGAAGGGGGACATCCAATGATATCAAACTCGACCTCCCACCCCACTCCCGGGGGGTAGGGGTGGGGGGAAACTGAAATCTTAAATGGGAATCCCTATTTTTTATTGCAGATTCGGATTCTACTCCACAAAATACGTAAGTTTCATCCGAAACTTTTTTTTTTATTCGTGATAGATGGCGCTGTAATCACAAAAAATTAGATTTTCTGCAATTCTCCAGAAATGACGATTGGATTGAAAAATAAAAAAATACCTGTTCAATATTTTTAAAAATATTTTTAAAAAACATAATAACAGTTATTCCCCCCCATCCCCTCGGGGTAGGGTGGGTGGTAACGTTCAAATCTCAAATGAAAACCCACATTTTTCATTGCAGAATTAGATTTTACGTGAAGTTTTATGGAAACAATTTTTTCATTCGTGATAGATAGCGTTGAATTTTTCCGAAAATCTACTTTTAGCGTTACCCAGGAACAACGACGAGCACGTAGTAGCTTTCTGTTCCCTATGAGAGGCGAGGGGACCCATCTAAAACAAGCACCCCGATGGTGAGAGGCGAAGGGACTCACTTAAAACAAGCACCCCGATGATGAGAGGCGAGGGGACTCACCTAAAATAAGTACCCCGATGGTGAGAGGCAAGGGGACTCACCTAAAATAAGCACCCCGAAGGGAACAGAAAGCTACTACATCCTCGTCGTTGTTCCCGGGTAACGCTAAAAGTAGTTTCTCGGAAAAATTCAACGCTATCACGAATGAAAAAAATTGTTTCCATAAAAACTTCACGTAAAATCTAATTCTGCAATGAAAAATGTGAGTTCTCATTTGAGATTTGAACGTTACCACCCACCCTACCCCGAGGGGATGGGGGGAATAACTTATTATGTTTTTTAAAAATATTTTTAAAAATATTGAACAGGTATTTTTTTATTTTTCAATCCAATGATCATTTCTGGAGAATTGCAGAAAATATAATTTTTTGCGATTACAGCGCCATCTATCACGAATAAAAAAAAAGTTTCGGACGAAACTTACGTATTTTGTGGCGTAGAATCCGAATTTGCAATAAAAAATAGGGATTCCCATTTAAGATTTCAGTTTCCCCCCACCCCTACCCCCCGGGAGTGGGGTGGGAGGTCGAGTTTGATATCATTGGATGTCCCCCTTCGAGGCGAACAAATTTTATTACCCACTTTTTTTGATCCGACATGTAGTTTTCCAGATATTACGATTTGTCAGGTTAAATGGGACACCCTGAATATAAGAATGTTTCATTTTAAGTGATATGGTTGATTATCTCGCGAATCAATGATTTTATTGAAAAATTTTTCCAACGAAAGTTGCATGGCTTGAAGGGGGACACATGATGGAAATGTGGACTTGACCTTGAGTGACCTTGTCAAAAACAGGTCAAGGTCATTAATGTTTTTTCAGATAGAAATCCCTATTTTTTATTACATATTCTTGTAGCTTATCTTGAGAGCTTTCCGAAACACTATAATAAAGTTACGTTTCATTGAGTACTTTCCGAGTTATGAGCCTTGAAAGTTAAGGCAAGACCGATCACTGATCCGGCCAACCAAGGCAAAACCGACCACTGATCCGGCCAACTAAGGCAAGGCGGGATCAGTGATCGGTCTTGCCTTAGTTGGCCGGATCAGTGATCGGTCTTACCTTAACTTTCAAGGCTCATAACTTGGAAAGTACTCAATGAAACGTAATTTTATTATAGTATTTTGGAAAGCTCTTGAGATAAGCTACAAGAATATGTAATAAAAAATAGGGGTTTCCATTTGAAAAAACATTAATGACCTTGACCTGATTTTAACAAGGTCACTGAAGGTCAAGTTCACATTTCCATCATGTGTCCTCCTTCAAGCCATGCAACTTTCGTCCGAAAAACTTTGCAATAAAATCATCGATTTGCGAGATAATCGACCATATCACATAAAATGAAATATCCTGTATACATATATATTCTTTGCACACATACAGACCTGTTCTAATAGAATAGTAAGGAGAGCGTCAGCGGCATCTCTTACACGCATAGACGCAGGCTTCAATTCTTTCTCATCCTTCATTTTGATGGGTTCACCTGGTTTTCCAACGCTTTTAGTGCCAGATACTCCGAGTTCAACAACTTCTAATACTGTGGTCAAGCAATCTTTGTCCTTTGGTAGAAAATAGAGATAAACATAGAATATTCATAATGAGATAATTTCATAAATTATTTCTAAGAACGACGGACAAACCTGCAATAATTGTGGATGTGCAGTCAACCAAGTTGTCAAGCAACTGAACGCTGCAACGATGGAAGAGTGAAGATCTTTAGAATGTGCTGGAGGTGGACGCCAACATTGATATGCAATATAATCGCACAACCATTTCACTGCTCTTTTGCATTCCAATGCATCTGTAAGAAACATATCAATTTGATACATATTGTCCTAAAGTATATACAGGGTCTGCCAAAAGTTCTGGAACGGCTAATTATTTCAAATAATAATGATTGTTTGAAACAATGTTTAAAACAAAAGTTGTAGGGCTTAAAAAAAGCTATCAGATATTGATAATTGTTTGACCTTGAAATGACCTTGAGAAACGTTATCAAGGTCGACAAAAATCTTAAATGGAAACTCCAATTTTTTATTGCATCGTCTTTTTCCACCAATTAATTTGAACAACTTTTGTCTGAAACATTTTTTTATTTGCCTAATATCTTTTTAGATGTTTAAGGATAACTTGATAACTTTTTCAATATTTAATTTACGATATCTCGCCCGACTGTTTGTCGGGTAAAAAAATGGTACTAGACTTTTCTATTCTATTTGATCTCAAGAATATATTGGTACAATAATACTCTATTTTTTGTTAATTTGTCGATCTTTCGAAATTTCAAAATCATCAAATTAACAAAAGTCAGGGCGCTATTGTAACAATATATTCTTGAAACCAAATAGAATAGAAAAGTCTAATACGATTTTTTTATCCCGACAAACAGTCAGCGAGATATCGTAAGTTAAATATTAAAAAAGATATCAAGTTATCCTTAAATATCTCAAAAAATATTAGGCAAATAAAAAATGTTTCAGACAAAAGTTATTCAAATTAATTGGTGGAAAAAGACGTTATAATAAAAAAATTGGAGTTTCCATCTAAGATTTTTATGTCGATCTTGATAACGTTTCTCAAGGTCATCCCAAGGTCAAACAATTATCAAAATCTGATAGCTTTTTTTAAGCCCTACAACTCTTTTGTTTCAAACATTGTTTTAAACAATCATTGTTTGAAATAATTAGCCGTTCCAGAACTTTTGGCAGACTCTATATACAGAGTGTCTCATTTAACCTGACAAATCGTAATATCTGGAAAACTACATGTTGGATCAAAAAAAGTGGATAATAAAATTTGTTCGCCTCGAAGGGGGACATCCAATGATATCAAACTCGACTTCCCACCCCACTCTCGGGGGGTGGGCGTCGGGGGAAACTTTGAAATCTTAAATGGGAACCCCCATTTTTTATTGCAGATTCGGATTCTACGCCACAAAATACGTAAGTTTCGTCCGAAACTTTTTTTTATTCGTGATAGATGGCGCTGTAATCGCAAAAAATTAGATTTTCTGCAATTCTCCAGAAATGATCATTGGATTGAAAAATAAAAAAAACGCTCGCATGTGAATTATGAGCCACTGCAGCTAGTACTGATATTTGATTATTTTCTTCACAAACAGTAGCTCTACGCGTTCTTTTCTTAAATTGTACACTTCCATCAGTACTGTGTAACAACTCTAACGAAAGAAGAACGTGATCGTACTCTTTCAGGAAAACGCTCAGCATACAAATTGACAGCACCGTCAAAATTTCTCCTACATTCGCCATAAATGAAAATCATTTAAATTTTTTCTTGCACAGTTACATAATCCATGATGCAAAGTCAGAAGAGAATGATAATGGCATGGAACATTCTTCAAAAATTGATTAAGCACCTCTCCCGATTAGAAAGGTAAGTGTCTAATAATGATCGTCTCTTAAGTTCCATGGGCGCGAACGATGGAGAGATGCCACTAACAAATTATTTATGCAAAATCATCCCGATGGTGAGAGGCGAGGGGACTCACCTAAAACAAGCACCCCGAAGAGAACAAAAAGCTACTACGTCCTCGTCGTTGTTCCTGTAACGCCTAAAAGTAGTTTCTCGGAAAAATTCAACGGTATCTATCACGAATGAAAAAATTTGTTTCCATAAAAACTTCACGTAAAATCTAATTCTGCAATGAAAAATGTGGGTTCTCATTTGAGATTTGAACGTTACCACCCACCCTACCCCGAGGGGATGGGGAGAATAACTGTTATTACGTTTTTTAAAAATATTTTTAAAAATATTGAACAGGTATTTTTTTATTTTTCAATCCAATGATCATTTCTGGAGAATTGCAGAAAATCTAATTTTTTGCGATTACAGCGCCATCTATCACGAATAAAAAAAAGTTTCGGACGAAACTTACGTATTTTGTAGCGTAGAATCCGAATCTGCAATAAAAAATGGGGGTTCCCATTTAAGATTTTTAAGTTGCTCCCCCACCCCCACCCCCGGGAGTGGGGTGGGAGGTTGAGTTTGATATCATTGGATGTCCCCCTTCGAGGCGAACAAATTTCATTACCCACTTTTTTTGACCCGACATGTAGTTTTCCAGATATTACGATTTGTCAGGTTAAATGGGACAACCTGTATACGTACTAAAGATGTGCGATTCAAGAATTTTTATGTCGAATTGAATCTAATCGAATCTCATTTTTTAAATTCGAATTCGAATCGAATCTATAAAATTTCACTCGAATTCGAATCGAATCGAATGAAATCGAATCGAATCATTAAAAAATTTAACATGACTGTTAAAGATGCAAATAATGATGGAAGATTTGAATATGAATGGGAACATTGATATTGTAATATCATCTTAAAGTAAAATATATATTTAAATAATTAAAATAATTTATAATTAAGTTATTAATTATAAGTTAAGTTAATTACAAATTAAGGGTTCAAACATATAGGCCCAGATGGCCCGTTTTGTACTTGATGCATGCAAACGATAATGTATTTGATTCCTATTTGAATCGAATCGAATTACAATAGATTCATTTCGAATTCGAATAGTTCGCACGTTTCTAATACATATATATACAGGGTATCTCAGAACTGTGGGACACGGGCTCCGTAGGGACATAAAGCTAAGTGAGAAGAACAAAAAAGTCCTTTACCATAATGTGAAAATCATAATAGTTTTTTAGTAATAACCGCGTAAAGTTTGGCGTTTTCCACGCCCATCGCGGCCTATAGACGCTCCGCGGCAAGTGCGTATGTACGTAGGAGCTAAGCGATAACGTGTCTTGTGCTGACTGTCGCGATGGCGTCTTGGCGTTTTGACGCCGCGCGACGGTCAACGTGAGTCGCGTTATCGCTCAGCCCCTACGCACATAGTTTGCCACGGAGCGTCTATAGGCCGCGCTGGGCGTGGAAAACGCCAAACTTTGCGCTATTATAATTAAAAAACTATTACGATTTTCACATTATGGCACAGGAATTTTTTGTTCATCTCACTTAGCTCTATATCCGTACGGAGCCCGTGTCCCAACGTTCTGAGACATCCTGTATATACAGGGTCATCGAAAAGTATCGGACCCCCCTAATATCTTCAGTTAGAATGCATTTTGGAGAAAATGTTCAATAGCAAAGTTGTATGGTTTTAAGCGGAGAGTGAAATGATGACATTGACTTTGACCTTGACCATGTCCTTCAAGGTCATTTCAAGGTCAACCTTATTTTTTTAAATGGGACCCCCAACATTTTATTGCATATTCTTATAGCTTATCTCGAGAGCTTTCCAAAACACTATAATAAAACATTTCTTCATTAAGTACTTTTTGAGTTATAAAGGTTTGAAGTTAACAATTTGTTAAGTGGTGTGTGATTCCGGCCAGTTAAGGCAAGAGTGGTGTGTGATTCCGACCAGTTAAGGCAAGAGTGGTGTGTGATTCCGACCAGTTAAGGCAAGAGTGGTATGTGATTTCGACCAGTTAAGGCAAGAGTGGTGTGATTCCGACCGGTTAAAGCAAGAGTAGTGTGTGATTCCGACCAGTTAAGGCGAATTTCATTCCAATTGGCCAGCTTGAGCAAAATATTCAATTGTACCAAACAATTCACAACAAATGTTCAAATTGTTGCCCTTCAACAGCCTGGCAATGTGCCAATCTGTTATAAACAGCTAAAACCGCATTCCGGAACGTTTCCGGCGGTATTAGTTCTATCTCTCGAGTTATTCTCCCTCTTAAATCATCTAAATCTTGAGGCTTGGTGGCATAAACTTTACTTTTCAAGTAACCCCACAAAAAAAAGTCCGGAGACCGAGGTGGCCACTCAATATGACCCCTTCACCCTATCCACCTGTCCTGAAAGACCTCATTCAAATATTGACGGACAATGATACCATAATAAGGTGGAGCTCCATCCTGTTGGAAATAAATTTCACCCATATTTCCACCAGCTATGTCTCGAATAGCTGGAACAATTTGTTCGCGAAGCATGACTGTGTATACTTGTGCTGTCAAATTGCCTTCAATGAAGAAAGGGCCAACTGATCTACCATTAAGAATACCAGCCCATACGTTAACTTTTTGTGGATATTGGGTATGATTGTCTCTTTTCCAGTGAGGATTAACGTCACTCCAGTATCTACAATTGTGTCTCTTTACATTTCCAATCAGTTCAAATGTTGCCTCATCAGAGAAAACAATATTATTAAGTAATAGAGGATCGTCGACAATCATCTCCATCATAAGATCACAAAATTCGATGCGTCTATCAAAATCGTCTTCGGACAACGCTTGGACCAAATGGAGTTTGTATGGATGCCGTTTATTCAATTTCAGAATTTTACTGAAAGATGCATGACCGATTTCGTGTTCTTGTGCAACGCGATTGATGGAAATGTGGGGATTTTCAACGAAAGACTGTAAAACATCTAATGCCTTATCATTATTTGTTACTGTTTTACGTCTACCAGATCTTGGGCGGCTTTTAACGCTACCAATATCCTCGAAACGTTGAATAGTACGGATTACAGTACTTTTGGAGATTCTATTATTTTCATTCCGAAAATTTTCATTAAATAATCACGTTACTGTTTTATACCCTCTTTGTTGATCTCCCCATCCTCGCATCATTAACAGTGTTATTCGATCTCTTTCAGAAAGCTCCGCCATTCTTAATTAGAACAAAGAAGAATTAATCAGGTAAGTGATACGAAATTGATCTAAATAATTAAGTAGAGAAAAATACTAATTATTAAGTGTTAGTTCAACTATCGATTTGTTTATTTCAACCAGCACTAGCAAAAAGCTCGTTGAACAACTGAAAATCTAATAGATCAATTAATATTTACGAAAAAATTCTAGGCTATTGGAAACAAAATGAAGATGTTTGGGACAATCAATTGAAGCGTAATGGCTTCTTTTGTTACAGAAACAATTTTTGGGGCTGTTCGTTTTCGTCCACGAGGTGACTGCTGCTCGCTAAGAAGAAGACAGCACTGCATCAAAGATTCAAATCAGTGATCCGCATTGTTTGCTCAAGAGCTTGTATTACTATTGGTGCCTGCGAGAGTGAGACAATAAAGATCGGCCCCGCCAACGCTTTCGGGCAGATTCCCGCTAACGCCTTCGGACATTACGCATTCGAGCAGCTTCTCGCGATCACCTTCGGACAGTTTTCCGCCATAGCCTACTAGCATAACCGCTTGAAGTCGTACAACTTTGTTATTGGACATTTTTCCAAAATGCATTCTTACTGAAAATATTAGGGGGAGCCGATAATTTTCGATTAATGTATTTTCTTTAAACCAATTAATTGGTCTCATTATTTCGCGCACAAAAGTATTAAGGTTATGATTACTGAAAACTAAATAATATTTTACAAGATATTTTACATTTTGTGTAAAAAAATTGTTAACTTCAAACCTTTAACTCAAGAAGTACTTAATCAAAAGATGTTTTATTATAGTATTTTTGTAGTATGTTTAGTATAGTACTTTTGGAAAGCTCTCGAGATAAGCTATAAGAATATACAATAAAATGTTGGGGGTCCCATTTAAAAAAATAAGTTTGACCTTGAAATGACCTTGAAGAACATGGTCAAGGACAAAGTCAAGGTCATCATCTTACTCCCCGCTTGAAACCATACAACTTTGCTATTGGACATTTTCTCCAAAATGCATTCTAACTGAAGATATTAGGGAGGTCCGATACTTTCCGATGACCCTGTATATATACAGGGTATCCGGAATGTGATCATTAATATTTTATGTACTGGTAGAACTCGTTAAAATAATTAAAAAAGTCCTGTGCCATTTTACAATTTTTTCAATATTTATTCCGTAATTAATTAAAATGTGTAAACGAATGAGCGCACGAGAAAGCGACAGGACGAGCTCTGTGTATAAGAAGATGGCTTACCTCGCGCGGCGAGAGGCAACCGTAAGCGACAAGAGGCGTGCGCGCGCGACGAGGAGCGAGCGAGCGCGAACGACGAACGAACGAGCGAGCGCAAGCGACAAGAGGCGGCCGCCCAGCGCTCTCTACGCGCTCATTGGCTCACATGTTTCAATTAATAACTCGATAACTATTGCCAATTTGACATTATGGTACATGCATTTTCTTCTCGGCTACACCCAATCTATCAGTGCACAAAATATTAATGATCACATTTCGGACATCCTATATACAGGGTGTCTCAGAACTTTAGGACACGGGCTCCGTAGGGACATTGAGCTAAGTGAGAAGAACAAAAAAGTCCTGTACCATAATGTGAAAATCGTAATAGTTTTTTAGTAGTAACAGCCTAAAGTTAGGCGTTTTCCACGCCTAGCGCGGCCTATAGACTCTCCGCGGCAAGCTGTATGCGTAGGGGCTGAGCGACAACGCGGCTCGCGCTGACCGTCGCGCAGCGTCAAAGCGCCAAGACGCCATCGCGTCTTGGCCGCGCGAGACGCGTTATTGCTCAGCTCCTACGCACACAGCTTGCCGCGGAGCGTCTATAGGTCACGATGGGCGTGGAAAACGCCAAACTTTACACGGTTATTACTAAAAAACAATTATGATTTTCACATTATGGTAGAGGACTTTTTTGTTCTCATTTAGCTCTAGGTCCCTACGGAGCCCGTGTCCTAAAGTTCTGAGACACCCTGTATACACAAGGTGGCCCACATAAAGTATTACAAGTCCAATACTTTAAAAATATTTATGAAATCAAAAAACTGTTCATAAAGAAGTTTCATGTATTCGAGAGACTTCTCTAATTATATAAACATAAAGCCCCCGCTTCCCCTTTAAGGAGGGACGGGGGTAACTTCATAATTTTAAATGGAACCCCCTATAAAATGTTGTATATTTGGATTCTACGGGAAAAACAAGTAAATTTTATCTGAAACATTTGTTTAGAAAATGCTTCTATCAAAAGTTATAAGCATTTAAACCTTTAGCGATTTCATTCATGATTGAACTCCATTGATACAAAGTTGCGTTTGCGATACAACAAAAGCAAAAAAGACCTTAGAGTATATACTTGATGTTAACCAGAAGAAATATAAATAAACACATTTATCGGGAAACGTAAATACAGATCACAGACAAATACAGATCATCAGACATTTACACAGTCTGTCCCAGATACGATGAGACTGGTTCCATCAAAGTTCTTAGCGCAGCGATATCTATGAGTGAATGATGGTAGGTGAATGTTGTACCCTTAATCTACTTAACCTCAAAATTTGAGCGAATTCGGTTGATATTTCACTGTGGTTTGACATTTTATGTAAAGTCACTTTGTGTACGTCGGTCGAAAAACCAACATGGAACAAAGAGCGAATATTAAATTCTGTTTTAAATTGGGTAAAAGTGGTGCAGAAACGTACGAAACGCTAAAAAATGTGTACGGGGATGAATGCATGTCCTGTGCACAGGTTTTCCGTTGATTTGGCCGATTCCGTGATGGTCGTGAGGACCTTGCAGACGCTGTCAAAAACCACTCGCAATGAAGAAAACATCGAGAAAGTCAAAGAAATTCTCCGAAGCGACCGCTGTGTGTCTGCCCAGATATTATCTGGAAGTTCTACAACGATTGTGGGCCAGAATTCGACGAGTTCGGCCGGAATATCGAGAGCCAGGCAGTTGGTTTTTGTTACACGATAATGCACCATCGCACAAAGCCATCATGGTACGTGAATTCTTGACCAAAAAAGACATCATTGTTATCGATCATCCACCGTATTCACCTGATTTGGCTCTGTGCGACTTCTGGCTATTTCCCAAACTGAAATTGGCGATGAAAAGAAATCGTTTCGATACCATCCCGGTCATCCAAAAGACTTCGACCGCCATACTAAAGGCCATTCCAGCCGATGAATATAAAAAATGTTTCGAAAAATTTGTTGAACGTTTCCAGCGCTGTATTGACTCAAAAGGAGACTATTTTGAATAAACAAGAATAAAAAATCAAAATAATAAACGCTTTGTATTTTTTTTAGACCAGTCTCATTGGATCTGGGACAGACTGTGTAGTTAGTTTTGAGCTGGTTTTCATGCTATCAAATCTGAAAATCATGGCTTGTTTTCACGTGGAAGTTAATATGTTGCTAATTCTGGGAGAATGTGAGAAAAATTATCGACATTCTAAAAATAGTTGCGCTGTACGTCAATAATTTTTCTCACATTCTCCCAGAATTAGCAACATATTAACTTCCACATGAAAATGAGCCATGATTTTCAAACTTGATAGCATGAAAACCAGCTTAAAACTAACTAAATGTCTGATGATCTGTATTTGTCTGTGATCTGTATTTACGTTTCCCGATAAATGTGTTTATTTATATTTCTTCTGGTTAACATCAAGTATATACTCTAAGGTCTTTTTTGCTTTTGTTGTATCGCAAACGCAACTTTGTATCAATGGAGTTCAATCATGAATGAAATCGCTAAAGGTTTAAATGCTTATAACTTTTGATAGAAGCATTTTCTAAACAAATGTTTCAGATAAAATTTATTTGTTTTTCCCGTAGAATCCAAATATACAACATTTTATAGGGGGTTCCATTTAAAATTATGAAGTTACCCCTGTCCCTCCTTAAAGGGGAAGCGGGGGCTTTATGTTTATGTAATTAGAGAAGTCTCTCGAATACATGAAACTTCTTTATGAACAGTTTTTTGATTTCATAAATATTTTTTAAGTTATGGACTTGTAATATTTTACATGGGCCACCTTGTGTATATATATATCGGGTGTACAAATTAGTTCGGTCCGTTTTCAAAAGATAGCTCCGGCTGTTATGAATGGTTCATAGTGACTGCCGATTTTGGCGGTTTTAGAGAGGTTAGACATCTGCCAATAATATTCAGTTTATATCGCTTTGAGTTTCATACAAAAACCTTGCTTTTTACAGTGTTGAAAATGTCGAATTTTGCGTTAACCAAGCAGCATTTGCGGGAGGTTTTAATTTTCTGCTTTAATTGGAAGAAAAGTGCAGCTGAAGCCCATCGAATGCTTGTTGAAATTTATGGTGACGCTGCTCCAACTGATAAATCATGTAGGAAATAGTTTCGACGTTTCAAGGATGGAGATTTCAGCGTTGAAGACAAAAGCCTCGCTCTGGACAGCCAAAAAAATTCGAGGACAAAGAATTAGAGGCATTACTCAAAGAAGATCAGAGTCAAACGCAAGAGGAGCTTGCAGAATCATTGGGAGTGACTCAACAAGCCGTTTCCGTACGATTGAGAGACATGGGATTTATTTAAAAACAAAGAAATTGGGTGCCTTATGAACTGAAACCGAGAGATGTTGAAAGGCGATTTTTCACCTGCGAGCAGCTGATTCAAAGGCAACAAAGAAAAGATTTTTGCAACTGGAGATGAGAAGTGGATATTCTACGACAACCCTAAGAAGAAGAAATACTATGCCAAGCCCGGTCAATTGTTGCCATCGACCTCAACATCAACACCAAAGCCGAACATACATGGTTCGAAGATCATGCTCTGTATCTGGTGGGACCAAAAGTATGTTTACTATGAGCTGCTGAAACCTGAAGATCCCATTACGGGCGATTGGTATCGGCTACAATTGATTCGTTTGAGCCGTGCATTGTGAGAAACCGGCCGGAATACGAGCAAAGACATGATAAAATTATTCTTCTTCATGACAACGCTCGGCTTCATGTCGCAAAAGTCGTAAAAAAATATTTGGAAACGCTCAAATGGGATGTTTTACCGCATCCGCCGTATTCTCCGGACATTGCTCCTTCTGATTACTGATTGTTCCGAAGGATGCAACACGATTTGACAGGTCACCGGGTTACTTCTTTCGCAGAAATCGAAAATTGGCTCCAAACTTGGATCGCCTCAAAAGACGAGTCATTTTTTCGAGATGGAATTCGAAAATTGCCTGAGAAATGGGAGAAAGTAGGAGCCAGCGATGGAAAATACTTTAATTGATCTGTTCATTCATTTTGTTTTGAAATAAATACATTTTTTAACACAAAAACGGACTGAACTAATTTGTACTCCCAATATATATATATATATTACTTAATTCTTTTTATTGATATCAAACCTGTAAGTTTCCTCGCTGCGTGTAAAATTGTTTTCAATAAGTACATGTTTATATAACACACACACACACACACACACACACGCACACACACACACACACACATATATATATATACACATATATATATATATATATCAGGTGTAGTAAAAAGAAATCCATTATTTTTCCAATAGATGGCATTAGTTATCTGTATCTCGCGTTGTATAAGTCCGATCGGGTTCCACTAGATGGCGTTAGAAAGATGAGATTTCGTACTAAAAAAACTTTTCTGACAGTTTTGTGATTAGTTGACTCAGTTTTGTTTGAGCGCGCGTCAAAGATGGACACTAGCAAAGAGAAAATACGCTATATTTTACAGTTTTTCTTCGATAAAGGCGAAAACGCAAGCCAGGCAGCTGAAAATGTGAATAGTATTTATGGTCCTGATACTGTAACAGCCAATCACGCGCAATTTTGGTTTCGTCGATTCCGTTCCGGTAATTTCGATGTCAAAGATGCACCACGCACAGGAAGGCCAATTGTCGAAAATATCGATAAAATCATGGACATTGTCGAGTCCAACCGTCATGTAAGCACTGTTTTGATTGCCCAAGAGCTAAAGATTGCACAAAAAACCGTTTGGAACCATTTGAATAAGGCTGGATACAAAAAGAAGCTCGATGTATGGGTGCCACACGAGTTAACAAAAAAAAACCTCATGGACCGAATTTCCATCTGCGAATCGCTGCTGAATCGCAACAAAATCGACCCATTTCTGAAGCGGTTGGTAACTGGTGATGAAAAGTGGATCACTTATGACAACGTCAAGCGAAAACGGTCGTGGTCGAATCGCGGTGAGCCGGCGGAAACGGTGGCCAAGCCAGGATTGACGGCCAGGAAGGTTTTGCTGTGTGTTTGGAGGGATTGGCAGGGAATTATCTACTATGAGCTGCTCCCCTACGGCAAAACTCTTAACTCGGAACTGTACTGTCAATAATTGGACCGTCTGAAGGAAGCAATCGCCCAGAAGCGGCCAGCTTTGGCCAATCGGAGAGGAATTGTGTTCCATCAGGACAACGCCAGGCCACACACATCGATAGTGACTCGCCAGAAGCTCCAGGAGCTTGGTTGGGAAGTTCTTATGCATCCACCTTATAATCCGGACCTGGCACTAAGTGATTACCATCTGTTCCTGTCCATGGCGAACAATTTTTCTGGTGAAAAATTCGCTTCAAGAGAGGCTTGTGAAAATCGACTGTCTCAATTTTTTGCCAATAGGGACGAGGGCTTCTATGAGAGAGGCATAATGAAATTACCTTCAAAATGGCAACAAGTTATCGAACAAAACGGCGCATATTTGATCTAAATCGGATCATTCCAACTATGGTAATTAAAGCCTTCAATTTCATGCAAAAATAATGGATTTCTTTTTACTACACCTAATATATATATATATATAAGATAATGGAATAGAATGAAAAAATTTATTAAATCATATAGTTATATACGATTCTTACCTGTTTCACGAATATGTGTGCGTGCTAATCCCGACAGCATCTCTAGCGCTGCCAGAGAAATATTCAAGTCAGTCTTCCACGAGGAAATCAGACGATGACACACTAAGTACGTAGCGCGTACAAAAAGAGCGTGCGCGGAGTCTGCAAAAATTTAGTCATTAAGTTTATGCGTAAGATATAATGTATTTAACGTGTATTTTGTTCAAATATATATCTTAAATACTTATAATGTGTAGTAAATTCTAAATAGGATATATACATAAGATGTCTCACATTTCTTATAATAAACCTCGTAAAATTAAATTCCTTGAATAATTTAAAAACAAGAATCCTAATATAAGTGTTAAAGATATGCGTGTATGTGTGTGTGATGTGTGTGTGATGTGTGTGTGTGTGTGTGTGTGTGTGATGTGTGTGTGTGTGTGTGATGTGTGTGTGATGTGTATGTGTGTGATGTGTGTGTGTGTGTGTGTGTGTGTGTGTGTGTGTGTGTGTGTGTGTATATGTATATATATACCAAGTTTTCTAAAAGTAACGGACTCACCCCATTATCTCAGAATATATGTATTATAGGGAAAATGACCCGAACAAAAGTTTTAGGATTCATAAAGTTCTATTTTTTGTGACCTCAAATTTGACTTAGACCTCGACCTTGAAGGTCATTTAAAGGTCAACTTGCGTTTTTTAAATGGGGACCCCTATCTTTTATTACACTATCTTTTTCTACCAATTAATTTGAACAACTGTTGTAAAACATTTTTTTATTTGTCCAATATTTTTTGAGATATTTGAGGGAAACTTGATAACTTTTTCAATATTTAACTGATGATATCTCGCTAACTATTTGTCGGGAGAAAAAGAGATACTAGACTTTCTTGCTTTATTTAGTCTCAAGAATATATTGTCACAATAGTGCCCTGATTTTTGTTAACTTACTGACTTTTGGAAATTTCAAAATCATCAAATTCCATCAAAACCATCAAACAAACGTCAGGGCACTATTGTAACAATATATTCTTATACTATACTAAATAAAGCAAGAAAGTCTAGTATCATTTTTTCTTCCGACAAATAGTTAGCGAGATATTGTCAGTTAAATATTGAAAAAGTTATCAAGTTTCCTCAAATATCTAAAAAAATATTAGGCAAATAAAAAAATGTTTTAGACAACAGTTGTTCAAATTAATTGGTAGACAAAGACAGTGTATTAAAAAATAGAGATTCCCATTAAAAAAATGCAGTTGACCTTCAAATGACCTTCAAGGTCGAGGTCAAGGTCAAATTTGAGATCACAAAAAAGCAGAACTTTATGAATTTCGAACTTTCCCTTAGAAATCATGGAACAGTTTTAGCTTTTTTTAATATTTTTCATAGTTTTCGAGATTTTTTACCTGTTACATTTGAAATTTAGCACCCTGTATATACAGGGTATTTCATTCTAAGTAGTATGGTCGATTATCTCGCGAATCGATGATTTTATTGAAAAAATTTTTCCAACAAAAGTTGCATGGCTTGAAGGGGGACACATGATGGAAATGTGGACTTGACGTTGAGTGATCTTGTCAAAAGGTCAGGTCGTTATTAATGTTTTTTCAAATGGAAACCCCTATTTTTTATTACATATTCTTGTAGCTTATCTCGACAGCTTTCCAAAACACTATAATAAAGTTACGTTTCATTGAGTACTTTCCGAGTTATGAGCCTTGAAAGTTAATGCAAGACCGATCACTGATCCGGCCAACTAGGGCAAGACTGATCACTGATCCGGACAACTAAGGCAAGGTCAGTTCGAATATGTCTTTAGCCGTTGATAAGATCTTCAAATGGAGCTCCATTTTCTTGCAGACAGTCTCAATCCGTAAGAATCCCGCTCATGCGTACATGGATAACGCCGGCGGTAACTATATAGTGTTTTGGAAACCTCTCGAGATAAGCTACAAGAATATGTAATAAAAAATAAGGGTTTCCATTTGAAAAAACACTAATGACCTTGACCTGATTTTGACAAGGTCACTCAAGTCCACATTTCCATCATGTGTCCCTCTTCAAGCCATGCAACTTTCGTTGAAAAAATTTTTCAATAAAATCATTGATTTGCGAGATAATCGACCATACCACTTAGAATGAAATACCCTGTATATACAGGGTGCTAAATTTCAAATATAACAGGTAAAAAATCTCGAAAACTATGAAAGATATTAAAAAAAGCTAAAACTGTTTCATGATTTCGAAGGGAAATTTCGAAATTCATATAGTTCTGTTTTCTTGTGATCTCAAATTTGACCTTGACCTCGACCTTGAAGGTCATTTGAAGATCAACTGCGTTTTTTAAATGGGAACCCCTAGATTAGGGTCACCCGATTTTTTCGTTAACGCGACATTTTAGAGAAAAATATTTCGGGCCAAAGTTGTAGGGCTTCAAAGGATCTATTTACTGATGCTATGAATTTGACCTTAGGATAATCTTGAAAAATCAAGATCAACATAAAAATCTTAAATGGATACCCTAATTTTTTATTACATCATCTTTTTCTAGCAATTAATTTGAACAATTTTTGCCTGAAACATTTTTTTATTTACTTAATATTTTTGAGATATTTAAGGAAAACTTGATAACTTTTTCAATTTAACTCACGATATCTCGCTAACTATTATATTTTTGGAAATTTCAAAATCATCAAATTAACCAAATTCAGGGCACTATTGGAACAATATATTCTTGAGACTAAATAGAGCAAAAAAGTCTAGTACCACTTTTTCTTCTGACAAATAGCGAGATATTGTGAGTTAAATATTGAAAAAGTTATCAAATTTTCTTTAAATATCTCAAAAAATATTAGATAAATAAAAAAATGTTTCAGACAAAAGTTGTTCAAATTAATTGCTAGAAAAAATGATGTAATAAAAAATTGGGGTATCCATTTAAGACTTTTATGTTGATCTTGACTGGACTTTTCAAGGTTATCCCAAGGTCAAATTTATAGTGTCAGTAAATAGATCCTTTGATGCCTTTGATGCCCTACAACTTTTGTCTGAAATATTTTTCTCTAAAATGTCGCGTTAACGAAAAAATCAGGTGACCAGGGTGGTCTGAAACACTCGGTATATAATATTTCAAATGATAGCATATATGTATATATTTTTTTTAAATGATAGGATTTTAATCGCTTGATCACTTATTATTTAAAAAGACATCTTATGCGTATTTTTCAATTTCAGATATAACGATAAAAACAAATAACAAGCATGAAACAAAATTTATACTCTACAAATGTCCTTGAATGCGGTTTTTCTTTATGAGCGTGTATAACAAGATAAACAGTATTTGTATTTACCGAATGCAATGCATTCCTCTTGAAGAGTCGCAATATCAGAGGCATCGCCAATTGATCGCTGATCACTGGATATACTTATTTGACTGGCTGAATCGCTGGTGACTATTAAGCGATGATAAGACGATACAATGGAAGAAATTGCACAACAGAACACAACTCGTAATATAATAAAAATTAACATTTTATATATAAGCACGTGTAAAGCTGATACGATGAAAGGTGATACTGAAGCATTGTAATTTTTAACATTGCATCATTATACTGAGTTACTTTCCCATTCATAAGCTGCTGATAAATGTTAATGAGAAATTGCTGTATTAAATGAAGTAGCAATATAATTAGGACTTGGATATTTTATTAGCATTGGAGAGAAACCAATCATGCTCATAAGCGTTATAAAATAAATAATAATACTTTATGACGCTCTGTATGAGCGCCATGAACTCATTACAACTCAAAGAAGATATCTGGATAAAAAAATATTGTTTTGATATATAATAGTATAATATATGTGATATGTATAATAGTGTAATATATGTAATGTAATATAAAGAATTAACGCCTATGATATCATGGTTATTCGTCAAATTTCGATACAAATAGGAATTGATACCAAGTAACTCAGAACCGTGTATTCGATTGAATGCAAGCTAACGTTTTATTAGTATTAGAGACAAACCTGAAGATAATAGATTGGTAGTCGAATCATTCGCCACGACATCTGGCTGCGTGACTTGTTCCACTTCTTCCGCTTCTGCAGAATCTTGTACACTCAGTAAAAGAGCCCCTGGTAGAAAAATTGTTCATATGATGTGATCTCGTCCACACGTTTAGGGTAAAAATGTATATTTTATTAAGTGTATACATATCTTTACTCGAAAAGCGAAAGTTACTCTGTAAGCTCTGTAATTCTCAATGGATCTTTTCTTTGTTCAATATCTTACCCAACAACATATGTGTATTTTGAGGATCAGTTTCCACTTGCAAAGCGTTTATAAGTAAATTCATGAGTCTCGATTTTAATTGTACAAATGTTATGGGAGTTTTTTCGAGTGAGTTTGTGCCTGGAAATGTCGGGAGTTCCTTGATGGCGAGATTCTACAATAATAATTTATATTTTAAATCATCCAAATCGACATTCTTTTTCTATAATAAGTTTCGTGCATTTACCTGAAAGTGCAGAGGCAACGTTAACATCGATATCAATAGATGTATCGAAGCTCTTCTCAAATCTGGCTTTGACACTAGATTGGATTTCAGTTTCAAGTCTTTTTCTGGCAGGACGACTTCTAAAGCGGATAATACTGCCGGCACTAATACTTGTATACCGTTTAGATCGAGACGAAACAAGTCAGCTGAATTTAACAAAATACTCGCCAACGTTTCGCCACATTCATGTAACTAAAAACAAATGAAGTAATTATATAAACAAATCATATATCTCTAAATCAAGAAACTAGATAGCTACTAGCTAGAATTAGCGATAACATACTTCGTCCACCTTGAGACCATGATACATCGCTTGGTAAAATCTAGATAGATATACAGGCAAGATCTCCTCGCCTGTCTTCTTGGCGCAAAATATCCTGCATAGGGCGCCCAATGCCTCTGCTCTGCCTGACTCATAGCGATCTATGCAAAGCGTTGATGGTACATCGGTTATGGTTTCTTGTAACGAACTTGGTCCATCGACGAGTACCGAGGATGGACGTTTCGAAGCACCTGATGGTTCTGTAATATTACAATTATATATAACATATTTATCATGCAATATATTTATTTCGTCATCAAAGATATTCACGCGGTAAATTTTGCGACCAGCCTTCAGTGCCAATAAATGCAGCTTCGAATAACCATTCTCCGAAGAGATGTAGTATACTGTTACATTTAGGACGTCCTGGAGCTAAAGGAGGCCTAATGTCCTGACCGAGCGAAGTCATAGCTGTAAATCATAATCTTAATGTGATCGCAATTTTTGCAACGTAACTATGAACTCATAGAAATGATATTACATGCTGTACTCGAAGCGGACGATGGCCCGGAGTTGGATATTAGCATCGGTGGTGTACTGATCACACGACTTGTTGTTAACCCAATTAATGATGCTTTTGGAATTCCTATGAAACATTTATTATTAAATATATTACATATATATAATTTAATAATTTTTTACTTAAATTTTAGCCATAAAATATAGAAATTCAACTTTACTAAAAAATCTAATATTAACAATTGTTGCAACCAGTACTTCATATTATCTTTTAATTAGACTGCGGATGTTTTTATTAATATATTTTGGTAAGAAATAAGAAAATAGAGAACTAAAATTGAGACATATTTCATCATGAAGATACGCAAAATCTGATTTTTTCAGATAAGAAAAGTAATTTTGCTGTTTTATATAAATATTCGCAGTCTAGCTCTAATAGAATTAGAACGTAACATAAATAGTATAGTATGTGTTACATAGTAAGAAAAATATGATACAAAATGGGTGCGATGACTAAGATATTTGTGGTATTGAGTTTTCGGGAAGGGAAATAATTGACAAAACAGATTGAATATAGTATTGATGAAAGAAAATATTGCACTGAAAATACCCTTAGTAACCGCAGAAGGTGTGACACTGAAACTTTTGGCAAGTCTGCGTTGCGTTGGGGGTGTAGGGGAAGGCTGAGGCTGATCCTTGCCACCCGACCTGTCCCATCCGACACCCCCACCTCCTATGTTACTATTTCCCGACGTAATGTTGGATACACAACATTCTTCCCAGCAGCATGCCTGTGAAACTCCTGAAACATTTGTGACAGTGTGCAACCCCCACCAGTATAACGTGAGTAAGCCGACAAGACGTGCGTGAGTTTCATAGATGTGAGAGAGATCGTAGCAAGTATATAGATCATAAGTGTCTTATCATTATCATAATTTACAATTGTTCAATTATATATACATTCTTCGATAAATTACAACAGAATATTCGCTCAAATTAGTATCTTAAACTTACCGAGAAAAGCGTCAACTTGGCTTGCTACACCTTTTATAGCTTTCAAAAATATTTGCGGCAAATTCTGCAGACATGGATGTTGGCAGGGATCTATAACGTTTGGACTAGCGATAGCATATTGTAGAAATGCTTGCGTTTGCGAAACAATAGCAGGTCTACACAGATCTACGGGGTCGCCGATAGTACGTAGCAGCCTGTACCATGCTTGCGCCACTGCTTCGTCTGGCATAGTGGATGGTACCAATTGTGTGTCTTCCTCACCTGTTAACATAGGTAACAAGTAGCAGATACATCCAAATAACATTAAACTGAAATATTTTGATTGAATCATTTTTATATCTTTTGATTGTGAATAAGGATATGAATACGATTGATATAATTTATTATTTAGATTAATGGCTGAATTCGAAGTACAAACTCAAAGATACATACTAATCTTCAATTCAGGAAACATCGGCCCATACATAATCTGTAATAGTCTTGCCGTTAGAGCGAGACATACACGATTCCATTGTTCCACCAAAGCTAATCTGTGTCGCCATCGCAGGCAAGATTCTCGTAACGTACGCCATAAAGGAGGTGATGGAAAGCTGCGTTCGCAAGATACCAGCCATACCTGAGAAACAAACCGTTTTATTAGTTTAAAATCGTTGTTAACATTAATAAATTTAACAGTTAACAGTAATGAAAACACATTACTGAATTAATCGTTTTCATATTTATGCACCTCCAACAATACACCAAGTACTCTTTCACAGAGCTGTTCCCCTGCATCTTCTCTAGTCGCCGGCGGTGCCAGTAAAGCATCATTAATACCAATAAGAAACAACAGCAGACTTTCCCACGTTTCTCTCTCCAAAGTTGCTGGACCTCTTGCAATCTGCTGAAAAGTCCTTAATACTCGATGACACAGAACAGCCTGTCGATTTATTGTATCTGTACCTAAAACATTTATAGCTTCAGTATTGTAAATATTAATGTATCAACAAACAATTATATAATAAGTATACATATTAAAGGAATTACATTTGATATTGTGAATTACCTAAATCCTGATATAAAAAAGGCCAGACTTTAGAAAGGAAAATGCAAATATTATTGGAAATTAGGTCAATGATAAATTGAAAAGACAATATTAAACAAAAGAATATCTATCTCACCTTCTCCTTTTCTTGGGACAAATAAATTGTGAAAATGGCTTATAATTTTCCTTGCATAGAAGTTTGGGTCATCTATAATTGGTCCTGGTACAGAAACTTTTGGTGCAGAATACAATGCAGAAAGCCATTCGCAATATATGTTGACACAATCTCTGACAGTATCATGCTCAGCCAATGGTAATGACAATCCAAAACATATCACTTCCATGCACCATTGGACTTCTTTGTCAGTGCAGAGTGGACTAGGCTCTCCTGCTTGAGTGATACCAAGATTAGCTGCAAGTTGACGTACTATAGATAGTGCTACATCTCTTCCTGCACCAGGAGGAAACTTTTCGAGTACACTCTGACTTTCCTCTGAACCCTGCTGGATCAGAGTACTTAGCGAAGCCCATTCTGAATACATTCCTCCTTGGGAATCCTGAAAAACCAATTATAGTTTTATAAATTCTTCCTTCATTTATACATAATGTAAAACAATATTAAATATATAATACAATTAAAATATAAGCATATAAATTAAATAGTAACCACAAATAAATATAAATGGAAATTTAAAAAATTATATAAATTTCATATTATTATTTCTATAAGCTACTTGTGTAACAACTAAAAATAAACATGATAGTTGACTGAATATTCTCTATAATTAGACGTAAGCACCTTGAGATTAACTCTGTTGAATACGCCTAAATTCATAGGTTACACACTACACGCCTGTATATCCTATAATTAAAAACTAGCTGCACAGAATTGAGTACTTCAATTATGTACTAGACGTTTGGGACAGGAATATGGGAAATTTCATTTTACATAGTCCATCCTTTGATTAGCACATAATGCCGGATCATTAATCATCCTCCAAAAATTTGGCATTTTAGTATCACTGTATTTTGTGAATTGACAACAGCTGATTGGTTTGACAGCTACGTTCGTTCATTCATGGTTCATGGTTCATGGTTCAATAGATGGCTCCAAGCGGGATAATTCCGCTCCTATGCCAGTCATGCGTTTCAAGAAAAAAACATGTGATTAAAGGCCAGTTGTTTCAACTTCTTAGTAAGTTAACTGACAGTTAAATCATGTCTGTCTTTGTCCAAGTTGAAGGAAAAACAAAGACAAATGTATGATTTAACTATCGGTTAACTTACCGAGAAGTTGGAACAACCGGTCCTAAATAATCTGATTGGTGCGTGCAAGAAACTTGGCTATCTCCTGAAAGGCTGGGAAATTATTTGTATTAAAGGAGTCCTTTTCTAGAAAGTTTGCGTTGATGTTTGTTCCCAGATAATAGAGTTTTAGGAGTAGCCGGTCAGGGTACACTCACGGACATAAAGGTTTGTGCCCATTTTTTTGCAACTTTCGGAACGCATCCCGACTCGAGAAGAATGAGAGTCACTGACTATGTTTACACGGCAAGATTAATCCGGATTAGGGCCAAAACACAAAACATGTCGTAACAGTTAAGCCTTAAACACAATGCCAGGCAACAAGCAATAAGAATAAAAATAGACCAATCACAATCGACTATTACAAGAATAATCTATTGTGATTGGTCTATTTTTAAGGCTCGTCTACATTAGCTGTAAGAGTAAGGCTGTAAGGTTGCAAGACACGAAATGAAATATTTTCATTCGCTGACAGCTTACGTTACAGCCTTACAGCCATACTCTTACAGCTATTGTAGACGAGCCTTTATTCTTACTGCCTGTTGCCTGACATTAGAGGTTTGTTCTTTTTCCACACTTCAGGACTGAACTCTGTGAAAAGTATACACTGAAACGTTCTTTTTCTCGGAAGTGACGTTAGACTTGCTGTTCTTTTTCGAAGTGCAGTTGTCCTAGGTCTGAAATAGTTCTGAATTCGCTGCCCCAGGTCTTTAGACAGTGCAAGAGTTCAGCCATAAAATTCTAGCGGAAATTTCAAATGAAAAGTCTGCCGTACTACGCATTTTGATGAAGAATAAGAAAGAAGAACGAGAAATTAGTAAGTAAATATATCTAACCTAACCTTTTTATCAGCCTTCTGAAATAAAATTACGTGTTTTTCTTAAATATATAAATTAGTTCTTCTCGTTATTCTACGTATAAAGAAATATTAATCGAAAAATAAATTTGAGATACTTCCCAGTAAGCAAATTGCCCGCAGAATCCCAGCAATTTGCAATAACGTTATATATAACGTTACGAACTACATATTTCAAAACATTACATTATTGAACATCGTAATAATAATGTGTTGATAATTTTTTGTTTAGTGGGTATATGCATAGAAACAATAACACGATTGCAGAAAATCAAAAGGACAACATTGGACATATTTCTAAGGATGACATCGGTAATATAATGTTGTGCCCGCGCGTGAAAGAAATAACTCGGGATAAACTAAACGAGAATAGCTTTATTTACAGCCAAGAAAAACGGATCTTAATCAATCTCAAAATAATCGCACGAATTCGCTTTACGTCCGTACGCTGTGACAGGACTAGAGCGACTCTCTCATTATTCCAGTTGTTAGTAAACAAATTCCTTGACAACGATAACAGCTGTCAAACACTCTCTATATGCCTTCTTCACAGTCTTCTCCCAAGAGCGTGGGAACAATACGTTCCCCAAAGGTATGGGCACAACACTGTGTTTTTAATTCATTTTGAATTCTTGAAGTCTTATGAAAATAATTATCAACAAAGAGGGATGTGTCACATGCACTTGTGGAGGTATGAAATTAATATATACTTATACTATTTACGTTTTGATATGTAAATCGATAATTAAGTAAATAAATAATTGATTTTAAGAAAACTAAATTTATCTTATTTGCAGATCTGATATTTCAACTGCCTTACAGTGAAATTGATTTTACATACGATACACTACAATGTACGGTTGCAGACAAAACAATATTTATAGAATTGCATGAAAATGCAAGAAATATACCTTTGAATAATAATATAGCTCAAAAACCATCTCAAGAATATAATAGAAAAGAAATATTTTCATGGAACGACGCAAGAACTAAGTTATTTTTAACTTTATATAAAGAACACAAAGAACTATTGGCAACTAGAAAAATAAAGACACATAAATTATTATGGCAAAAAATTGCTGAACTTATGCAATCACATGGATATAACACAACAGTTTCTCAAGTGGAAAATAAATTTAAATCACTTGAAAGATCCTACAAAAACATGATTACAAATAATAAACAAACTGGTAGAGGACGCGTATCATGCACATATGAAACGTAAATAATAATTAATTTTACATTTTGTAAAAGACTTAAGCACGTAAAAAACATATTGTTTACTTATTACAGAGAATTGACTGAACTATTGGGACATAAGCATAATATTGAACCCTTAGCGGTAACAGGCAGGCAAGGTTTAATTTTAAGAGAAGAAATACGAGCGAATACATTCACGTAAATATCATAATAGACATTTTATTTTTTTAATTGAATGTATACAATATAAATTTCAATTAATGTATCATACTTAAAATATATTCCATTACTGTATTGTCATTAAATAGAAATCAATTATGTTTGTGCAGAATTCTTTTATATACTCATTATGTGTATTTATTTAGATCTAACAATGACACTAATGTAGATGAGCCATCTAATTCAAACAACACCATTTTAAACAATACTAGTTATCTTGCCAGCCAGCCCAGTACAAGCGAAACTAATATCCATCCAATCAATACAACTGATATCAATACAAGCAATAGAACCGATACCAATATAACCCAAAACATTACACAACAGATTACACAAACATCAAACAAGATTTCTAGAAAACATATGGGTACTACTGGCAGATTGTTGCTAACGTGTCAGAAAACACTTCAAGATATCTCAAATAATATCGAAGAAGATAGAGCGGCTAAATTAGACATACAAAAACAAATGTTGGCTGAGTATAAACATATGCGCAATACATATACAGAAAGTTTTAATAATATAAATGACAATTAAACACAGCAAATATAATAAGGGAAAAGAACAATTAAAAACAGCAAATATAATAAGGGAAAAGAAAAATAAACTTTTAGAGGATCTTATTTTAGAATTAAAACATAAATGGAATTAATACATTTCACATATTTGTTTATCAATGTATCTATTTAGTGTTTATTATATTTTTGTTACATATATTTTTCTTATATTTTTGTCACGTGTATTTTTGTTATACATACATTTAAATACAAATAATATTCCTTTTAAATTATTTTTTTATTGTCAACCAGTTTTTTTTCTATATTACTTATAAAAAATCTATATTATAATACATTTTTGTACATATTCTATAATTTATTAAAAATTTATTTTGTATAAAATTATAAACTCTTTAGTTTACAAATAATTGGTGGCATATTTCGTCACGAATGTGTACTCCAGTTTCAATCTCTCTTGGTGCTATATCTATTTCGGTATGTAGTCTTTGTGCTTCAATGTCAGGTTGCTCGTCATCTATAGGTGCTTCGAAAATTTCTAAATCGTTTGCATTTGCTATATTATGAAGCACGCAACATGCGTGTATCACATGTCATTCGTGGTATATCTCGCAGTTTAAAATGGTACAATTGCCGAAATCGTTGCTTGAGACATCCAAATGCATTTTCAATTATGACTCTACAAGAACTTAATTTTTGGTTAAATGTCCTTTGCGCACGTGTTAAATGTCCATTGTCCCTATAAAGCACAATCAACTGTTTTAGACAAGGATACGCACTATCTCCTAACAGGTGATAATTATCTGAAAAGTAAGTTTATTTAAACATCAATTGTTATTAGTTTATACTTTTATATTTTATAATTTTTCAACTAACTTCCACAGAGTTCATGCAAATCATTGCGTATTGGTGAATTTTTAAATACTCTTGCATCGTGCACCGAACCAGGATATCCAATAAATACATCCATAAATTTCATATGATGGTTAACTGTTCCCTGAATATGTAAAGAAAAACATTGCTTCCGATTAATATATGATTCAGGATCTTCTGTTGGCTTATCTATTCTAATGTGGGAACCATCAATAGCGCCTAAAACAAATATCAATGTATGAATAAAATATTTTTAATATTTACATGATAAGAAAATGTAACATTGAAATATATATATATTCATGTCATATATGGAGTAATTGGTATATAAATATATAACATTGCAAATATAATATAATAATTATAAAATATAATATTTACCAATAACTCCAGGAAAGCCTTTTTTTTCATAGTAAAAGGCTGCTGTTTCTTCTTTTTCAATTATAGTGGGATATCTAATAATATCAGGTGCCATAGATATTATAAAATCAGTGACCCTCGTGATAATTTTGTGCAAAGCGCTTAAAGTTACTCCAAATCTATCAGCTATGTCACGATATGATGCACTTTCATGGCCTATAAACCATAAATAACTTAAAATATGCTTTTCAGCTGTTATTTTTGAACGTCCTGAATCATCTGAAAGAATAACATATATTAAATAGTTGATATTAATATCATAACAGTATTAAAAAAAAATAGAATCTATATTAAGCTATTAACTATTCATTTTTCTTTTCTGCAGTTCTTATTTATTCTATATATTTCTATTTCTATAAAAGAAGCTATTATTTCAAAAATTGTGTTTATTTTTTGTGTTTTTCAATTAGCGACACAGGTCGACACAAGAGTCATTGGCTACGTTCAGCCAAAAAAGCTGCTTTGCAATTGTTGTAAGATTCTTTAATATGATTGATTCTTACTCTTGGTTGTAACTGTATTCAATCATATAAAAGAATCTTACAATAGTTTTAAAGCTGTAAAGTTTCTGCTGAACATAGCCATTATGTCCTTGTTTCTCATTGAGTATTAAATAAAGACAGAATGACTTTTATGTCGACTTGTGTCACTAACTGAAAAGTACCCTTCAAAAAATAATTTATCTTCTAAAAATAATATTAATTAACATACCTTGTAAGGAAGTAAATATTTCACACATGCTGAATTTAGCTGAGTTCATGTGCTATTTCTCTCGATAAACGAAAATGCATAATAAAATCAATATTGTCATAACTCCAAACAATGTTTTCAATGTGATTGATTATTTTTACATGTTCTATTCTTTGAATCATTCCAAAAATTGGGTGCAATAGATGTAACTCGTCATAACCTAAAAAATTGTTAAATAAATTCTTCTAAGTTTTCCATCTTTCCTACAACCACAATTTGTTTATCATATTAAATTATATATCACCATCGTCATCTTCAATTACGGGTATTTCTGGTGGTGGTACCATGATTACATTCTCTTCATCTGAAGAATCAATTAACTCCAAAATACTAGCACATTGATCCGCTATGTAAATTGCTACACTATAAGCGTTCTTTACACACTAGTATGAACTCTTGCACTTGGACTGAACTCGCGTGAACTTCCCTACTCTAGTTCAGTTCTAGTGCAGTCCTGGAGTGTGGAAAAAGAACAAACCTTAGGTTTGTCGCGTCGCATGCTCCAATGTACACCAGGGAGCATTTAGATCACGGATAAGATGGTGGTTGCAGCAGATGAGTTCATGTGCACCAATGCTCAGTGATACGAACGGATTGGAGCAGTTTCTCTTCTTTTAAGATGTATGCAAACATGTAAATTAACTCGCAGCATGGATCCATTGGAAGATTTTCTCATTGGCTTTAATATATTAATTATGAATGAAATTAATGAAAATCTTTTATCTTTAGCTGTAATTCGTGATTTATTTGTGGAAGACAATGGGAACGACGATGAAATAGAGAGTGAGTATTGATGAAGATGTGACATCCTAACCTTATTTGCTATAACCTCTGAACATTATTAGTTTTAATTTGTCTTTTCGGTAATTATACAGAATATCCCCCTCACCTCCGATTTTGATGAAAAAATATTTAATCGACGCATTTTTTCAAGAGAAACAACTTTTCTATTTGAAAAAATCTGTCGGAATCTTATCTGTCGCCTCCGTGACAGATTTCCTAACCTAAATTGTCATCAACTTTAACAATTTATATCTCGCTCCACAAGACAGAGCGACGACTTTTTCAAATAGAAAAGTTGTTTCTCTTGCAAAAACGCGTCGATTAAATATTTTTTCGTCAAAATTGGAGGTGAGAGGGGTATTCTGTATAATTACCGTCATTTCCTTAAATAGTTAGTGCATTTTTATTTGATTTTATGTAATTTGTAGATATTGCTATTAATGCAGTTATTGAAATGGCTGAAGGTATCATTCAAAGAAGACGTAGAACATGCATAACTAATTATATTGAACAAATAGTGCCAATGTATACCAATGAAGAATTTATTATGCATTATCGTTTAAAAAGAATGCTTTTCAGAAGCATGGTGGACAGATTTAGTTATTGGGCACATTTTAGAAAACTAGGAGGTAGGTACTGTTTTTTAAATTAAAGATTTAATATCATAAGTTTTTCATTTTATTTTAAATAAAGTATAATTAATATTTTATATAGGACATGGAGGATTTGAAGTAGTTTCGGCTGAAAAACACATTCTTACTTTTCTATAGTTTGCTGGGCATCAAAGTGCAAGTTTCAGGGATGTTGCTGATAGATTTAATTTATCTCTTAGTGCCCTTGAATCAGTGTTACAAAGAGTCACACAGTTTTTATATGATTTAAGAAATTAATTTATTCGGTATCCCACTGAGGCAGAAAAGCAGAGAACGCAGAGATACTATGTAGAAAATAAAAATTTTCCAGGAATAATTGGTAATAATGTAATTTTTTCTGATGATGTACTTAATTTAAACTTACATTTTTGTAATTTAGTGTGTAATGATATAACTTAATTAATATTTCTTTCCTGTTACAGGTTCTATTGATGGTTCACACATCCGTATAGACAAACCTTCTGAAGACCCAGTAGCCTATATCAATAGAAAACATTATTTTTCCATTCACATGCAGGGAACAGTTAATGAGCAGAACAAGTTCTTAGATGTGTTAATTTGATATCCTGGCTCAGTGCATGATGCAAGAGTATTTGCAAATTCTAGTCTGGCTGAAGACTTACCAGCACTCTGTCACAGTATGAATACATAATAATCATAAACAATTATTGTATTATTGTTTTAGTCGAATATCTCTATTCTTGTTTAATTTAATTAATATACATATACTTTATCGTGTATGTTTATTTAACTTTTGATGTTTATCTTAAGCAAATGTAATTTTTTTAGACGGAAACATAATTCTTGGAGACGCTGCATATCCATGTCTTCCTCAATTAATTACTCCATATCGGGATAATGGACATCTGACACAGGCCCAAAGAAACTTTAATCGTATACATAGTCAGTGCAGAATTTCTGTAGAACATACATTTGGAGTATTGAAACAGCGTTTCAGGCAATTATATTTCCTTAAGCTGAGGAACATGCAGTTCATCGTTAAATTCATTTTCGCTTGTTGCGTCCTTCATAATATGGCTGACTTTAATGGTATGCAATACATGGAAGAATCCGAGGACGACAATCATGCTGATGTAAATGCACAGGTGTTGTTACCCCATGTCCTGCCAGAAGATAGGGATGAAAATCCTGTTAATGAACGACGTGGTTGTGATCTCAGAGATGAACTATGCCGACAATTGTTCCAAAGACGATTCAACGTAGAGTAGAGATATATTAAGACAAATTTTAATGACTATATGATATATATATATATATATAAATATATAAAAGTTCAGCGTTAAATAAATAATATGTTTACATCTTACATCAATATCTATGTTTTCAGTCTTCATATGATAATTCTTTTTCTTAGGTATATTCTTTTTACCATTTTCTCTAATATCGCTATATTGTTTTTGCAAGATATTATTTTGCCTTTTTTATGTTTTATTACACTTTTAACGTTCTGGAATTTTGTGCGCGCTTATTGTAAAAAAAAGCAATTGATTATTTTATTTTTATGTTTATATATATCATATGCTCATACATATTTGTCTGGATATACCTTAAAAAGTGGCCATGAGAAGAAGATGATTACTTCTTGTAATAAGTTCTACTTTTTTTAAGTATTCTATATGTATATATAGCAAAGTTAAAATACATATCTATATTTTATATTTATTTTATATGTTTGTATACGTATTTTAATTTAATTTTTTTACACAAAAACAATTTAACATAATGATCGTTATCTTAACAATCGTTATATTAAATTATTCATATTAGGAGAAGTTAAGAAAGATAATAAAATCTCTTAAATATTATATTAAAGTTTTATTTGTGATTATAGAATGTTTTTGAACAAAAATTCTTTTCAACAATACATATCAGTTATCCACACATCAGTTTGTTTTAATATCATATATTTTATATCTCTAATAATTTTTTCACAAAAAATAAATACAATTAATGTATAATGCACGTATGTAATATTTCAATAAACTGACTAAACTGACTAAAAATGACTGATGATTAAAAGAAATAATAGTTTTTATCCTTTATCAGCAACTGATTTTAAATAATATTGCTTTATTATGTAAAAAAAACTCAATCGAGTAAACTTAACTTTGACTTCTCGAGAAGTTTAATACGAAGTCTTATCGTGCTATCCATTAAAATTAACAGAAAACGAATAAATAAAAATTTGAGAAATTAAATATTTATACTTAATCAAAAACTAAAAACATAACCAACATTGTTTTAAATATGGTCAAATAAAATATATGTTTATATCTAGCAATTATTTCAATGTTTTCAGTCATGTAATAATAATTCTTTCTCTGTTGGATTTATCTTTTTGGCCAAATTTTCAAGTACCATAAGTTGTTTTTGCAGAATGATATTTCGTTCTTTTTGCAATTCGTTAAATTTTTGAAGCTCTGTCAGAAATTTTGTGCGTATTTCTTGTTTATCATCACTTATTTTTTGTAACACGGCACAAATGGATTCTTTGACTGATTGCAAAGTAAGCGCCAATTTGCCATCTCGTACTTTTACTCTTGTATTTGTTAAAGAGGAGCAGCTGCTACCCGTCATTGATGATCTGCTGCTATTAGTCGATAATGTCGGAACTGAAACATTGCTCCTTGTTGGTGACGAATTGTTTCTCGATGACAAGAGATTTAAATTGGTACCTACAGTTACGAGATTCGGTGAATGTAGTACAGAAGAAATCTGCTCTTATTTCTCTTCATTCTCATTTCTATAATAGAAAACACTTTTAATTACTTATCTAAATGAAGACAAGAATTTAAAAATGTATTTTAGAGAGATCATTACTCACTCAGACAAATTTTGACAGACGTTTTGCAAAATTTCTTTTTGAGAAATAATTCCATTACGGCTAGCCACAATAAGTGGCACTCCACTATGACTTTTTCCAAATATTTTTATCATTTCTCTATAAGGAAAAGTATACAATCCATTAGTGATTAAATATATATACTTTAAATATTTCGAAAATAACAAAAAGAAAGCAAAAATATCAAAAAAGAAAGATGATTAAACTGCCCAAATAGACATAAAGATATCTTTTAGACTTTTAAAAGATATTTTGCTATGTTTCCAGATGTCTTGTATTTCTGAAAAAGATATTTTTTAGAGATTTAAAAGATACCTTATGCAACAAGTTAAGATATCTTTTACATATTTCGATGAAATATAAAAAAACATCTTACACTTTAAGACGTGATATTTTAAAACGTTTACAAATTTTATTTTAGATATCAGAAAATATACTTAAGTTATTTGAAAGATATTTAAGGACATATTAAGATCTAGAAAACATCGAGATCTTAAAGATATGTCATTATATTGGGTTGGCAACTAAGTGATTGCGGATTTTAAATAAGAATGAAAATTCAAAATTTTAAATTTGCTTTTTTAAATTTTTTTCAATGCATATATGCGATACATTGAGCTTCTCTGCAATATCACGTGTTGTACTATGACGATCTGAATCGATAATGGCCTTGATATGGGTCTCATCGACTTCAACTGGACGGCCAGATCGTTGAGCATTTTTCAATGAAAAATCACCAGAACGAAATCTGGCAAACCAATTTTGACACTGCCTTTCTTTCAAGGCTTCATTCCCATATACGGCACATAACTTCTTGTGTGCTTGCGATGCGTTCTTGCCTTTTCGGAAATAATACAATAAAATATGTCTGAAGTGCACGTCTTGCTCTTCCATTTTTAAATTGGGATAAAAACAAAACTAAAGAACTAATCGATATAATTTTTGTACTAAATGAAAGGTAGAAGTCCTAACAATAAGAAAAAATATAGGTTAGGTACTTTGAACACGTTAACGAAACAAAAGAAAATGTAAAATCCATCTGTCGACAAAATCCGCAATCACTTAGTTGCCAACCCAATAGATATCTTCAAGATATTTCTAAAAGATATCTTTTAGATATTTTTAAAAAATATCTTTTCTTAGAAAATATTTAAAACATATCTTTTAGATATCTTCAAAACTTTCATGTTTTCTGAGTATCAATTGAAAGTATTCCATTTAAAATTATGACACATACAAGAAACAGAATGAACATAAAACTTACTCTTCATATGGAAGAGGTTTTGTGCCTTTTCCAGAGCTGTTTTTTCCAGTGGTCCGTTTAATATGTATATCCCATTTCTTCTTCAATAATTTAAATTTATTTTTCATATGATTTTTGGTAGCATTTATATAACCTTTCTTTTGGAACGACTCTGCTAACACTTGAAACATAGCCTCCTTACTTTGATATTTCCGTTTTTGAAATTTTTTCTCATGTTCTTCATATTCTGAAAAAAATAACATTATACTTTTATGACTCTAAATAAAATGGCCATCACTGTTGAAAACACTGTTGAAAACACTGTTGAAAACAGAAATCATTCTCTTTTTCATTATCTGTCATAAGTTCCTTTTCTATAACTGTGGAAGAATCTGAGTTTATAATCGAAAAATCCAATGAACTCATAATTGTATCTGTATGCTGCATAGAGCTTGTTGCTGTAATGGAAGGACTTTCATGCAACTGAATACTGGAAGGACTCATCTTATTCATCAAAGGCACTGTGGTTAAGTATTATGTTAAGTCCGTTGTGTGAGTTACGGCAGAAGTATTTGGTGTTTGAGGCTTAACTAATTTAAATGACAATATTTTTGGCATGACTTTTATAGCTGAGTTCTTTGAAATCATAGATCCTGTTATTAAAGAATTAGCATTCGGGTGTGCTATCATAATTTTCTGATTAGATTCAGCCATTATGGATTGTTTGTCTTGCTGAAGACTATAACAAAAAAATCATTAATATTAAATACAATAGTTGTGTAAGTAAACACTTCTTAACTGATTAAAATAACTTTAAAATAAATAATGTTGGAATATATTAATCACAAATTACTGAATAATATGTCGTATGTAAAATATTACATTTTTGCTCACGTATTAATTCAAATAAAATATAAACATAAGTCACACAAATTGTTCGAAAATAAAATCACTTAACCTATTTTGAATTTACTGTTGGTTAATTAATTATAAAAATGCATATTTCAGCAGTCAACTAAAATCTTATGCAAGTCATTTTAAATACCTGAATATTTAATACACGTTTTCTTAATTTAGTCGTACTTTTCTGTATTCTTCTTCGCAAAAGTAAACTAATGATTGCGCATGCGCTCATGACAAAACTGTTTCTGCCCAAACTGCACCACCTCCGAAACTGGGGTAAATGGATCACACTCCTACTTGCTCCTTGAGGAATGCTCCAATGCGACGCGAACGCTTGGTCGCCATATAGTTTCCGGTGACGCAAACGGATTGGATCACATTGGGGCAAATAGAAGCATGTTGGAGTGTGCGACGCGAACAAACCTATTGTATTTAGGGCTTTACGACAAGTCGTAGGGTGCGTTCGGGGAGCATGCTATCACGCAACAAACGCTAACGCTGATAGATGCGTTCGGAGAAACTATAAGCAGCTTACGCTTTCGAGCTGCTCGAACGTTACTTGAGTGAATTTATCGTTACAATAGGTTTGTTCTTTTTCGACGAACTTTCTGCACTAGTGTGCATTAGTGCGAGGAGTGTACACTAACGCGTTCTTTTTTGTCGGAAATGACGTCAGTCGCCGTGTTCTTTTTCGAAGTGCAAAAGCATTCAGTGCAACAAGTTCACTGCACGATTGCACTGGGTCTTGAGCTAGTGCGGCCAGTTCAGTGCAGTAAAGCCTAACCTGTAACGTAACCTAAGGAAAAATTGCGAACATATAGAAAAGTTTGTCTCATAAAAAATATATTACATTTAATATTTATGGCAATTATTTGTTTTAACAGATACAACTCAAATGTGACTTGAATTATAATGTGTGTCGAAACTATTTTCTGTGTAACCTCCAAGAGATTTTAATTGTCGGGCTTTATTTAACAATTTTATTAACAATTAACAATGCTAATGTATGTATCATAATTCAAGTTATGGGAGCTATATCATATTAAAACAAATAATTACTATAATGATAAAATTGATCAATTGTAATCAAGTGCAGGTTAAGGTTGATGGAAAAATTATATCCATACAATTACATGACGGAAATAAAGAAAATGACGCTGTAGCCCTAAAGGAACAAAATACAGTACAAGCATTAACTTGGACCGATGAGAGCACCAAATTATTCTTAACTTTGTATAAAGACAAATATATATATATCTATAGATATATTTATTTATATGGAAAAAATATGGAGAACGAAGAAACGGCATACATAAAAAGGGATGAACAAGGAAATATTATAATAAATGAAAATAGGAATGTTACATGTATATCTATAGGTAAGAAAATTATATACAAGAAACTATATATATTATCTTTATATACATATATTGAAACCCAATTAAATGAATAGGTTTGTGATATATAATAAATTTACAGGTGGTACACAATTTGAAATAAATTATGACGAAATTAATTTCAATTGTAATCAAGTACAGGTTAATGTTGATGGATGATCTGTTTAAAAATAGAAAAATAGCTACCAAAAAGATATTATGGAACAGAATAGCATCACAAATGAATGATGAAGGATATAATGTAAGTGCAATACAAGTAGAAAATAAATATAAGTCTCTTGAACGAGCATACAAGAACATGATTTCGAATAACAAAAAAACAGGAAGAGGATGTATTTCGTGTCCGTATGAAGCGTAAGTATTTATATGATGTGTAAGTTAAATCTCAAATGTGTAAAAACGTATACATATGAAATAACATTGTATTAAATTGTTGCAGGGAATTGACAGATTTGTTAGGATCAAAACATAATATTGAACCATTGGTCCTATCTGGTAGACAAGGATTAATTTTAAAAAAGAACACGACAACAAACATATCTTTGTAAGTGTTTAAACCATTTTGCAATTGAGTGTATACAAATTAATATTTACCACAATGAAGTAAGTGGAAATACATGTCCATCTAGTGAAATTTTTATTTTACTTATTTATCATTTATTTACAACAGATCTGTGGATGATAATTCTGATAATTCCAATGATCCAGTGCAATTAACAGTAACGCCAAATACGATACAGTCCTACACAGAAGTAACTACACGGAATAATGCAATCGCTACTACAAACAATAATTCAAACCAATTAAGTATACAATAACAATTTTGACAATTTGGAAGTCCTACTAATTTTAAAAGCTTTCAACAATAAACTATTAGTTATAATAATGCATAATTCATAAGAAAATGAACCAATCAAAATACGTCATTAGATTCCTAAGAAGGAAATAAAAGACTCTGTGATTACTTCATTTTCTTATGTATTATGGATTGTTATAACTAACGGCTTATTGCAGAAAGTTTTTTAAGCGGAGAGCATAGATTTCTGCATAACGCATTACGCGTAATAAAGAAATTTATTCTATAAACAAAATCCTTTATTTCTATCCCCGAACGGAAATAAAGGTCCCTGATTCGTGTATTTCTTTTATGCAGAAGTCTGCAACCGGACTTTTGAGATACGATGTACGTGCGAAAATTAACCAATAAGAATACTATACTCCGTATATTATATACGTATATTCGTATGCGTGTCATATGCGATATGTTGTTAATCGAGCCCCTGCGTGCTCCTTGCCTTATTTATCCTATTAATTTAATATCCTTGTAACATAATTTAAACTTATATGTTATACAGATATCGGTAAAGAAATCTGGAAGAAAGGAAATGGGCCCTACAGCAAGATTTTTGGACAGTTGTCAGAAAAGTATGGAAATACTTACTTCTAATATTCAGAAAGAAAAAGCTTCTAAAGATGAATTGTACCAGCAAATGTTAGCTGAGTACAGTAAAATGAGAAACGCATATGAAGAATGTGTCACACAATTAATAACAGCAAATAAATTAAGAGAAGAAAAGAATCGACTGTTAAAAGAAATCTTCTTAGATTTTTCCAAAGAAAAAGAATAATTATAAGTTTTGTAACGAGGAGTTTTACCCCCGTTACCATCGTGTGACGGCGACCACCGATCGTCACACGATCGCGAGAAATCATCGCTAAGCGCCCGGCAACACCTATGCCGCGGCAACCCGCCAGACCGCCGGAAAAAGCCGAATTCTGCGAAGCGGTCGGGGAAGATCGGTCCCCCCAGAAAGGGGTAATTCGCGGAAATCGCATGCGCGACTTTCCGGGAAATCGGGGGGAACTAATCCCCCGATTATCGGCCACCGATCGTCGAGAGGAATTTAGGGTATAAAACCCGCTCTCGACGAGAGATCGAGGCAGACCGTGAGAGACAGTGAATCCACCAGATCAGCTACCAAGGAGAGCTCCAGCGAGAATCGTGAAGAGAAGTCAACGAGAAGGCAAGGCATCCGCCGGTGAGTAAAGCTTCCACACCGTACCGAACCACCGGGAACTTTTACAAGACCCGGCAGCCGAGCCTCGTCGGCCGATCAGGCATCGCAACTTTACCGTACTTGTCCGTCTGTGTCGGCAGCAGTTAGCCACCGACATAGAATATCTCTAAGTCTCCGTTCGCGAGATTACCGTATTCGTCCGTCTGTGTCGGCAGCAGTTAGCCACCGACACGGAATAATTCTAAGTCTCTGTTCGCGAATTTACCGTATTCGTCCGTCTGTGTCGGCAGCAGTTAGCCACCGACACAGAATATTTCTAAGTATCTGTTTCCGAACGAACGGCCGCAGTTAGCCGCCGTTCCGCGATTTCTAAGTGTACGTCCGTCTGTGTCGGCAGCAGTTAGCCACCGGCACAGAATATTTCTAAGTATCTGTTCGCGAATTTACCGTGCCCGTCCGTCTGTGTCGGCAGCAGTTAGCTACCGACACAGAATATTTCTAAGTATCCGTTCGCGGATTTATACGTGCTCGTCCGTCTGTGTCGGCAGCAGTTAGCCACCAGCACAGAATATTTCTAGGTATCTGTTTGCGGATTTATACGTGCTCGTCCGTCTGTGTCGGCGACCGTGGCCACCGACATCGAATATTTTCTAAGTTCCTGTGCGCGGATACCAGTGCTCGTTCGTCCGTGTCGGCAGCAGTTAGCCACCGACATAGAATAATTTCGAAGTTCTGTTCGTGAATATAAGTGCTCGTCTGTCTGTGTCGGCAGCAGTTAGCCACCGACACAGAATATTTCTAAGTATCTGTTCGCGGATTCATACGTGCTCGTCCGTCTGTGTCGGCAGCAGTTAGCCACCGGCACAGGATATTTCTAAGTATCTGTTCGCCGATTTACAAGTGTTCGTCCGTCTGCATCGGCGGCCGTTGGCCACCGACGTAGAATATTCCCGAAGCATCGGTTCACGGAATTATCAGTGCTTGTCCGACTTTGTGACCGTGGTACGCTGCCCGAAATAAACCACCTCCCGCTTATCCAAAGAACAGCTGGCGTAAGTCGCCCTCAACAGGACTCGTGGCCGAGGACGTCGGACCGCCAAGAGGCCGCGGAACATCCCCTCTGATCCCGCGGATAGGGGACCATCCTTGCGGCTACGCAGGAAGCACGGGCACTAAGGAACGGACATCGCCGATGCCACACCGGGCCAGCGAGCCGCCCACATACTTATATATATATATATATATATTATATAGCATCGAACGTCTTTTAAATAAACGGGGGCGCCTTGCGGGACGCACCCAACTTGTTAATACAGAAACGCTGAACACACATTTCTTCCGAGAAGCTACCTTGAATTAGCCCTTCACCCGAGTAACGCACCGACGCGGCGGCGAGCGAGGCGTCGCGGAAGCGGCGAGCCAGGCGCGACGGTGGAGCGACCGATCGCACCGAACCCCGCGGGCGTTACCGTTACAGTTTTAATGTAAGAGAGATTTGAGTATTAGTGAATTACTTAAAATTTAATATCAGTTTATATAGAAAAAGTTTATTGTTAAAAAATATATCTTTTTTTAGTTTAAGAGAATGTTTTATTGGGTGAGTGCAAAAGTTCGTGCGGAGTTTCAATAGATGGAGTTATAAGCGTCGTAAAGTGTTGTCATTAATACTTCCATCTACATATTATATAACGTTGGAAAGGTGACGTCTTCAGCTGTTATTAAAAAAAAAATCATTTGTTTTCGTACAAACTGCTTCGAGAAATATCACTTTAAAAATGAGTATCGATAAGGTGCATTTACGGCATTTTATGCTTTACGAGCTTCGGAAAGGAATAAACGTTGCCGCAGCCGTAAAAAACATTCAGGATGTTTATCAGGATGAAGCACCAGCTAAACGAACTGTGGAAAAATGGTTTGCTAAATTTCGGCGAGGAGAATTTAACCTTGAAGACGAGCCACGCTCTGGTCGACCTTCTGACATTGATGACGATGTTTTGCGTACTTTAGTGCTCAATAATCCGCGAATTTCAACAGAAGAAGTTGCTACAGCACTAAACGTTGACCGATCAACCGCTTTTCGGCGTTTAAAAAAGATAGGATTCGATTTGAAGCTCGATATATGGGTGCCCCATTTGCTGACCGAGAAGAACAAAATCAAGCGAATTTCTGCAGCCGTTTCTTTACTCGGGCGGCTCAATAACGAGTCGTTTTTGGATCGACTAGTGACGGACGATGAGAAATGGGTCCTCTACAACAATGTTCAGCGCAAACGGACATGGAAACAATCAGGTGAGCATGGTGACGCAATGCCAAAGGCCAGTTTGCACCCGATGAAGGTGATGCTCTCTGTTTGGTGGGATTGCAAGGGCATAATCTATTTCGAGCTTCTCCCCGCTGGCGAAACGATTGATTCGGACAAGTACTGTCGCCAATTAACCAATCTGAATCGAGAAATAAAAGAGAAACGTCCGATTTTGTCAAATCGCAAGGGAGTCGTCTCTCATCACGACAACGCCAGACCACACGTTTCGAAAAAGACGCTGCGCAAACTGAAGAGCCTGAAATGGGATGTCTTAACGCATCCACCGTATTCTCCTGATATCGCACCATCTGACTATCACTTGTTTCGGTCATTGCAAAATTATTTAAATGGAAAAAACTTTGACTCTTTGGAGGCCTTAAAAAACGGCGTCTCTTCATTCTTCGAATCTAAACCGCGCAGTTTTTATGACCGAGGCATCCGTATGCTGCCAGAACGTTGGGAAAGATTATAGAAAACGATGGAGAATATATCATTGATTGAATAAAGATTTTTGTTTGCCTAATCACTGTGTGACTTTTACTCACAAACTCCGCACGAACTTTTGCACTCACCCAATAGTTTCAGAAACTGTGATACTTATCAGTATTAGGTAAAAAGTTTTTGTTGTGAAGAAAAAAAATAATATATGAATGATAATATAGAAGTTACTTTTGTAATAAGGTATAATAAAGTAAATTTGATATATTTGTGTAACATTATATTTATTATCACTTATTTCTGCAGATATTTTATTATGTAGACAGTAAACGACATAACTCATCACGGATAGCCATTCCATTTTCTGCATCTCTGGGTATATTATTGTCTATTTCAATTTGTTGGTTTTGAGCTGCGATGTCTGGATATTCATTATTTAAAGGTGCTTCAAACATTTCTAATTTATGCATATCTGCTATATTATGCAACACACAACAGGCATGTACGACTTGCACCATTCGTACCATATTTCTTAATTTTAAATGATACAACTGCCTAAAGCGCTGTTTTAGACATCCGAATGTATTTTCAATTATTATTCTACAGGAACTTAATCTCCGATTAAAATTTCTTTGTGCCTGTGTTAGGTGCCCATTGTCTTTATATGGTGTTATCAATTGTTTTAAACAAGGGTATGCACTGTCACCCAGTAAGATATAAGTGTCTGTAAAAAGATTTATAATGAAATGTTAATTCTTATAATTGTATTTCTTAATGTTTTATTTTTATATACACATATATATATATATATATATACATACATTTCTTACCTCCGCAAAGTTCATGAAGATCATCGTAAATCGGTGAATTTTTAAACACTCTCGCGTCATGTACTGAACCTGGAAATCCAATAAAAACATCCATAAATTTCATTGCATGATTTACAGTTCCCTGAACGTGTATTGAAAAATATTGTTTTCTATTGATATATGAATCAGGATCTTCTGATGGTCGATCAATTCGAACATGAGAGCCATCAATGGCACCTGGTGAAAAAATATCATATATAATGTAATACGTACATACACATGTTTATATTAAAAAATTTAAGAATATAGAAATGAAAGTGTATATTACCTATTACATTAGGGAATCCTTTTGCTGCTTCATAAAAAGTTGCAGTTCTTATTTTCTCATCTAATGTGGGATATTTTATAATATTAGACGCAAGAAGCATTATAAAATTAGTTACTCTACTAATAACCTTGTGTAAAGCACTAATTGTTATGCCGAATCTATCTGCCACATCTCTATATGAAGCACTCTCATGGCCTATAAACCATAAATAGGTTAATATATGTTTTTCAGCTGTTATTTTTGGATGCCCCATAAGATCTACAACGTAATACATAGCAAATTATGGATATTGTAACATTGTAACTATTTCTATAAAACGCATTTTTTCCTCACTCTTCTACATATTTTATAGTTTAAATAATCTTTTTTTGTACTAATAAAAATGAAGAACAATCAAAATATTTTTTTATAATATTTACTTTCCATAGAGATAAATATCTCAGATACTCTGAATTGATCTATGAGATCATATGTTACCCGCCGTGATAGGCGGAAATGCATAATAAAATCAATGTTATTGTAATTAATTACAATACGTTCGATATAATTATTTACTTTCACATGTTGTATTCTTTCGATCACTCCCAGGATTGGATGTAATATACATAATGCGTTTTCATCTACAAACAGCCAATATATGAAGATTACAATTAGGTTAGAGTAAAGATAATACATATTAGTAATAATTATAAATTGTTACTATATTTTTTTAATTGTGTATTACCATCATCATCTTCAACCACATTTGGTTTTAACAGCGGTATTATGAAAAATCCTCTTCATCTGACAAATCAAACATCGCTACGTAATGCGCCATTATTACACACTTTAGTGTTTTTTTACCCGTATGTTGTACTTCTGCACTAATATGAACCAACTCGTACTCGCCTGCTCTGTTCAGTTCTAGTTCAGTTCAGTTCTAGTGCAGTTTTCGTGCAGCGAAAAAAAACAAACCTAAGATGAAAAAGAGAACATACCAAAAAAATGTAAGATTAATATATATTTTATTATACATGTGTACGTATAAAGTGAATGATACTGTATAAACGCATATTTTATACTTATGATTTTAGGTAACAATAGGAGAAAGTTAAATACTATAATAGAAAAATGTATATCAGATAACAAGGAAGAAAGAAAAAAAAGAACTGAGATTAGAGATCAGCAACATAAAGAAAAAATGGATGTTTTCACACGTTTGGAAAACTTAATACAGCAAATACAATGTACAACAGATCTTATGTTAAAAACAATTTATGTATGTTAGGATCATATAGCAAGTAAGAAAATAAAACACGTGGTGTATAATATTAATTTTATAAATTCTCAATTATGTTTATTATAAAATGTTAACGTACATAAGAAATAAAAAAGAAATTTTAATATGTCGATGAAAAATATGTTTTCTTCTACTTCTTCTTCTTCTTCTAATACTTATATTAATTATTTGATAATAAATACATAATAGCATTCCTTTTCTCTGTTCCTTCTCTTTGTACATCGTTATCTAATTGCGGTTGTGCTATATTGGGTTCATTAATAATTACAGGAATGTCTATTAAGTCATTTTTCAACAAGCATATATTATGTAGAATGCAACAGGAAATAATATATTTTGCAATTAGGTGTGCTCTTTGCATTGGCAATGTGTCCAGAATGCTTCGGAAACGGCCTTTTAATAAGCCTAATGATCGTGCTACAATCATTCTGGCAACAGAGAGACGTTGCTTGAAATGTATTTGACCTTCAGTTAAGTGACCATTGTCTTTAAATGGCACCATAACATATTTTGTGAGTTTGTATGCTGCATCACCTAATATATGACTGTTATGCGGAAAATTTTCGTCAGTGCTTTCCACATTGGATAACCTAAATACGCGCATGTCATGTACAGACCCAACTTGTTCTACATAACAATGGATAAATCGAAGTTGTGCATCACATATGACCTAGAATATAATTACATATAAGAATAATAAAAATTATATTATTACAATAGCATAACTGGATTTAAATAAACATATATGAATTTATATTTATAAAAGTCAATTTATATTAATATTGAAATATTATAAATAATTATTTCTTACTTGCAATTGGATAGAGTGAAATCCTTTCCTGTTTACATAAGAATCATTGTTGTCATGTGGTGCAATAATTTTTATATGAGTCCCATTTATCGCACCAATAACATTTGGGAAAGCATATAAATGTTCTATTTTTCCATACAATTTTTTGCTTCTTCCGTACTTGGCCAATGAATAAATGTTCCGACTTTTTTGTATAAGGCATTTATCACTCTATGTACACTTCGCCATGCAGTAGCTTTCCTTACGTTAAATCGATCTGAAACACATCTGAGCATAGTGTATTTGTTAAATATACATAACACACATTTGATTATAATTACATTACTTATACGAATGTATTTACCTATAGGAATTTGGTGTAGCCATCATCCAAATAGCAAGAAGTAATTGTTTTTCAAAAGATATTGGTTGTCTACCAGATCTTTTGCTTTGTCTACAGAGCATTGGTCTTAATAATTCTAATATAAATCGAAAAGTATTTTGTTTCAACCTAAAATAAAACAATATATATATATATATATATATATGATTATTTCGTATTTTTTCTTTTGAATATTTAAAGTTAATAATAAATAAATAAATGTTACAAAATCTATTACAATTGTAGATGGAAAGTTTTGTTATTGTTGTTAGAAATTTATATAAACATATATTTTCATCGCATCTATATTTTTATATATCTAATCAATCTAAAATTATAAAATTTTATTTTTCATTTACTCACCGAAAGTGCATTTGGAACTCTTCATCTGTATAAAACGGCACTTCCAAGCCTTTCAGTGTTCTAATAAATAATGATAAATTTTACTTGTAAAAATTTGTTATTTTATTAAAAAATTTTTCGAACGAAAGTTGCATGAAGGACTTGAAGGACGACACATGACGAAAATGTGGACTTGACCTTGAGTGACCTTGTCAAAATCAGGCCAAGGTCATTAATGTTTTTTTAAATAGAAACTAGAATTTTTTATTACATATTCTTGTAGCTTATCTCGAGAGCTTTCCAAAACACTCTAACAAAGTTACATTTCATTGAGTACTTTCCGAGTTATGAGGCTTGGAAGTTAAGGCAAGACCGATCACTGATCCGATCAATTAAGGCAAGATCAATTCGAATATGTTTTTAGCCGTTAATAAGTCTTGACCTTAGAAGTATGAAATAAAACCTCCTTGCTTTTATTACAATATCCTGTAAGTTAACAAATATTCTTCACACATACAAACATAGTATTATTATATTTTTATTGAGTAGTGCACTGAACAACTATGACATTGTTCTGAGAGTTTCCTCATTTAGAGCGACGACACAAATATATTTTATGAATTTTTTTTCGCGCAGATAGAAAATTTCACGGATGTATTAGGAGCGCAAAAAAGTTCTGAGCATTTTTTTTGCAGAATTCAAAATTTATTTAAAAACAAACAAAACTATATTAATCAACGAAATATTCCCCGTTTGCATCGATGACCTTTTGCCATCTTTCGGGCAGCTTGCGAATTTCCTGATGGTAGAAGCTCACCGGCTTCGAGGCGATAAAGTCATCAATGCATTTTCGTATCTCTTCAAGTGTCACAAAATGTGTATCAGCCAAGAAATGCTGCAGAGACCGGAGTAGGTAGTAATCGGAAGGCCCCATGTCTGGGCTCTACGCTGCGTGCGGGAAAAGTTCCCAGCCTAACGCAAAGATATGGTCTTGAGTCATTTTCGCAACATGTGGTCGGGCATTGTCATGAAGCAGTATCACTTTACGACGTCCTTTGCCAGTAAATGGCCTCTTTTCTTCAAACGCATCGCTCAAATTGCTCAATTGTTGCTGATAGCGATCTGCCGTTACTGTTTCACTCGGCTGTAACAACTCGTAATACAATACACCTTTCCAATCCCACCATATGCAAAGCAAAACCTTCTTGGCGTGGATATTGGTCTTTGGCGTCGATATCGAAGATTGACCAGGGTCAACCCATGATTTTTTACGCTTCGGATTATCATAAAGTATCCACTTTTCATCACCTGTAATGATTTGGTGCAGAAAATCCTTTTTCCGGAACCTTGAAAGCAAAGTGAGTGCCGTGTCACGCCGTCGATTTTTGTTGTCTTCGGACAGTGCATGCGGAACCCATCTGCCTTCCTTTTAAACTTTTTCCATTGCATGTAAACGTGTGGAAATGGCTTGTCGCGTAACGCCAAGTTGCTCTGCAAACTCCTTTTCAGTTTGTGCAGAGTTTATATCCAACAATGCTTGCAGTTCGTCCGTTTCAATCTTTTGAGGGCGTCCAGCACGCGGTTCATCTTCAAGACTGAAATCTCCTTGGCGAAATTTTTTATACCACTTTTTACACGTAGCATAACTTACAGCGTTCTCTCCATATGCAACACAGATCATTTCAGTGGCTTCAGCAGCATTTTTCTTCAGATGAAACGCGAAGTGGAAAGTCGAATATGCTCTTTTATTATTGCCATCGTGAACACTGCTGATTTTAAGGTTGTGTGCATCAAACGCCAAATCGCACGATGTTTCGAAAGACCAAATGTCACTGCTTTAAAACCGCAAGAGGGCGGGAAAATTAATGCAATTTAAATTGTGGTTTCAGTAGTATGAAATCTAGGGCTCAGAACTTTTTTGCGCTCCTAATAATTGTTTTTGGAGATTATTTAATACCGTATGAAAAATATTTATTAACTTACAGGATATTGTAATAAGAGCAAAGAGGTTTCATTTCGTACTTCTTGATTCTGTTACAATATTCTTTTATATTTCATACTACATCCATGTATAACTTAAAATTATTCTTAAAAGATTATTAAACAATTCAATAATCAAACTTGTGAACCTGCCCGACTCCGCAAAATAATTAATAAAATATATTTCATTTTCTTAGCGCCGAATATTATTAATACTATTACAAATAATATTACAAATGATGTAAATTTTTACAAATAAAATTTGTAAAAATTTGTATATATTTGTAACATTATTATACAATTACAAATAAAATTACAAATAATAATATTACAAATAATATATATTACAAATAATAATATTATTAATAATAAAATATTATTTGTAATAATTTCGGTGCGTCGAGTAGACAAAACTTTCAGTATTGTCATAGAGAGGAAAGGAGAGAGAGAGACAGTCGCGCTCGCGATTCAGATTATGGGCAAGAAAGAATTAGGCTCGCTCGCTAAGAACGAGAGCGACAAGGAGGAAATGATATTCTCTTTCTCTCTCTCGCTCGGCGCGTTGACAATTGCCGATCGCGTGGCTCACACGGATTGACCGAGCCGGCTGTGTGCGTGCACGGGGAGGGAGAGGGAGAATCCTCGTGCAAGCCCGTCACTAAATTCGCATTACTGATACGAATGATGTCAAAATCGAACAAGCTGCGGACAAGCGTAACTTGTAAATATCGGAGATCAACTGTTTATCAGCTCATAGACAATTAATATGACGAGATACCCGTGTACTTCTCTCTCATCTTTGCGTACAATTGCGATCAATAAAAAATTTTCACGAATTGTTCGGTTTTGACATCATTGGTATACGTGTGTATGTGTGTATGTATGTGTACACGTACAATTGCGATATACACTTATCATGTTAGCATTGATCATTTTTATTCATGCTAAAAGAAATAAGTATGATTATGTAAAGAATTTGTCTGCGTATTATTATACATTCTACATAGTTCTACGCTACTGAAGCAAATTGGTAATTCTTCTGCTATAACGACATTAACAGAAAGACTACAGAAAAACAGAAAAGACTAAACTTCAAACTGCATTTCTCAAAAACGTTTAAGATTTGCACCGTTTTTGGATAGCATTTGTTACTATTACATCAATATTATATTTTTGTAAAAGCAAAATCGCGCGGTGATTTCAAGGATGAAGATTCCTCTTGTGTGAGATATTAATTATTCATTCTTTATTAATGGGAAAAGGTTTTGCTTTGGCTTAAATGTTCAAGAAAAGTTATTTGTTCTCTGAGAATCTTTCAATTTTTATGTTCGTGAAAAGTTTATAAAATTCGTAAAGAAAGAAAATTATTTTACTACCTACCTATTCAAGAGTTGCGCATAAGAGATATTTTAACAAATCTGAATCTAAATCAGTCAACAAATTAAATTTTTCATTCAAAGTAGCATATGTAGGGTAAGCATAAGTAAGATAAGTATAAATAATAAATTAAATATTATTCTCTGAATATATTAATAAATAAATGTTTTTTTCTTTAGCTGAATCATCGAAGTAAATATTCTATTATAAATTGACTTTTCGGATTATAATATTAATTTCAATTTTCAGAGTACGCTTTCAAATTGACTCTTCGGAATACGCTATTAAATTGATTTTTCGGACACTTTTAAATTGACTCTTCTGACTACACATTTTTTAGTTGACTCTGTGGAGTACATATTTTTTAATTAACTCTTCGGAGAGAAGAGAAGAGAAACATTTTATATTTTATTTAAAAAATCGTAATTTTGCAGAAAACTGATTGATGAAGAAAAAAATTAATTCACGACCTCAACGAACGATCTTAAAAAAATTACTGCAAGAAATGAAGTTGTTATTATATACCATATTGTACAATATTAAAACATACGCGCAATAATTATCTATAATTTGCATATATGGGCGTTTATGTAATTATAAGTAATATAAAAGTCATGACAAATTAATGTGGCCGCGCGTTATCTCTGTCGCGTCATTACTAGAAATCGTCCGAACTCTCGAAATTATTTTCTTCCCGAATTACGAATATAAAACAATGTGGAAAGGAAAACAAGGGGGTGAAAGGGGAGACGGCGACGTCTGCCTTACGATACATCGCTGCTGGCTCGCTTCGTCGCGATTGTCTATTCGCTGGTGGTGAGACAAAGACCGATTCTTCGTTTTTATCTAACTAATCTAGCTCGCTCGTGAACATGGCACAGAAGAGAACTAAATAATTATGGACATAGCACGGGATAGTACCAACAAATCGTGGACATTGGCTTAGTAGTTCATATCCATGAAAAATGGATATGAACTACTATATGATATGGCGAATATCATATATGAATGGCGAAGCGCCAGTTGGCGCTTCGAATCAGCCAACTTTTCAATAACGCTGTAAATGCAGCCATGCTCGCTCTCAGGCTTCTCTCTGATAATAAACATAGACACAGGCAACAGGAACAGAATTTCCGACGCGTTGGATTTTTGTTCCTTATTCCCTATTCCTGACCAATCACAGAGAGACAGTTTGTGTATGGAGAGGCTGCGTATTTTCATGGACATTAGAGGTTATCTTTATTCGTAAATAATTTCATCTGTGCAAACATTATGAGAGAAGTGTATAACGAATATCACGAATATTGCCGAAAAAGAACATTCGATAGCTCGCAGGAGACAGACGATATGAAAAAAGAAAACGAGAATGATTTCATAAATATAGAATATTATACGCAGAATGAAAAAATAGGCGATGAACTACTGATAGATCTAGTAAGATCTCGACCACTTCTTTATGACAAAAGTTTGAAGCAATATCGTGATCCAAACACGAAAGAAAATGCATGAACAGAGATATTTTCTGTTATGAATATCAAGTAAATATTTAACCCAATACTTTATGAGCTAGAGACGTAAAATACTGAGTTTACATGGTATTTACTGTGGTAAAAATATTTTTATATATTTATTAGTAGTGAAAATTATATGATATATATTTAATACATTTTCCCTATTAAAATTTCTTTTTACTTAGATCTAATTCTATTTTTGTATACGTTCGTGTAGCATTGGATTGCCAAACACATTGGGTTCGTCTCCACCAATGATTCAGTAAAGAAAGGCAGCAGCGAGAACTAGAAACTAGAAATGGAGCAGGCAACCTACCAGAAAAAAATGGTCTCTATTCGACCACTTAAATTTTTTGGGGCAATTCGTCTTTCAGAGAAAGTTTGTTTCATTTTTTCATTACAAAATTAATTATAGACTCAGTCAATACAGAGCATCTGTTATATTACATATGTTATAATAGATTTATAATGTTATTATAGGTTATAATAGGTTCTTTTTCACTGCATTAGTGCACTAATTTTTGATGATGCCAACGAATTTACCAGTTTCTTCTAATTTCTTGTCTGCAACTGATTTTATATTTTTGTGTAATGGACACTTTGACTATTTGACAAAATGACTATTTGGCAAAATAATCTCATCACATTTTTCAATATTTCATTTTATCTATATCTATACTGTAATTATCATGATTTCAGAAGTGTGAGTAATGTTGGTGCAACATCTAATATCTTAGCAAATCAGCCTCGAAATGTGCAATACTATAATTACCAAAATGACAACGTTAAGGTACAAAAGATTATTATTTTTAAATAAATAACGTATTCTGTTATAATACATTTAACCATTTGTCTTATAGTAATAGTATTAGTACAAGATGTTATCATAACAGGATTTGCACGTTGCCTATTTCATAATTTATAATGTAATTATTTCATATATGTATAATGTAATTATTGCAAATTCAAATTCAAATGTATTCAGCAGAATATTATAGTGTGTAACTGTAGTAAATTAATACTTAATTTCAAAACCAGTTATATGTATTGTAGATAACAATCTTATATGCAATTTTATGTGAAAGATATATTAATCTCATTTACATTTATTGATTTCTAGTTCATGGATTGTCATAAAGAATCGCCATCTGATTGGACTCCAGTTACCTTGTGCAATAACAATCTATCTGAAAATACGTTGGTGATTATTTTAGATTCAAAACATACATACTGCTAAAATACATGCCGCCAAAGTATATTTTAACAATATAATAGTCCTATTTTATATAAAAGTCTTTGGTATTTATTTTTATTATCTCTATTTCTGGTAAAACATTTGTATAATTTTCTTAATTATACATTTGTTACCATTGAATTATTATTTTATTATTCATATTATTATTCTTATTAAATTATTTGTAGCCAACAGCACTTGTAGAATTGCATATACCAGCATTTTCGCCGTCACAGTAATCAACTTCATCGATGTTAAGATCAACCCCTTCTCCGTTGCAACGACTAACCTCGCCGACGCCAAGAACAACTCCTTCTCCGTTGCAACAACCAACCTCGCTGATGCCAAGAACAACTCCATTACAACTATCAACCTCGCCGATGCCAAGAACAATCCCTTCTCCATTCAACAATAAAGTTCGTCGCAGTTGGTTAGTTAAAAAATCTCTGCTCATATCTTTCCATTCATCTTCTGAAGTAGTTTTCATATAATATACTCATTAAAACACTGGTAATAACGTCACAGGTTTCTTTTATTATTTTATGAGCAGTAGACACTCTTACTCTATAAGTGAGAGCTAATGACAATACTTGATCGCCACTAGCCATATATCTATGATAAAATTGTTTAAATAATAATGAATATTGTACTTTGTTATTATTATAATGTGTTATTAGAATAACACATCTATCTTACCTAAATGTAAGCCGTTGTTCCGGACAAATTGGTTCTCGTAAACTGTTTTTCTGTAGATAAGGTCGCACCATTTCCAGTAATTCATAAAATGTTTCGACATCCATTCGTGTATATCGAAAGAAAAGATCACGATCTTCTTTCAATTCCGCAAGAAGGGTTGTAAAATCACCATATTCTTCTCGTCTTGTGTTTATGGGTCCCACCCACCATCTCCTATTGATCCAACGCTTACGTTTTCTTCTTTTCCAAATGGCATATAATCCAAATATTTGCACATGAACCAGAAATAGCATAAAATTATCTTTGTCCTATAAAAAAAGTGAATCAATATTATGATGTATATAACACAAAAAATGCATAATAATTAAATACGTTGTTCATGTTGATCTATGTTATATTTGCGACTTTAATGATTGCAGGAAGCAATTCCCTTTACTACTTAAATCTCGTCTGACAAAAACCGAAATTAAATACTAAAACTTTTTAATTCGGTTTCAATATTATTGTAGGCAGATTTTCGTTCAGCACATGCGCACAAGCACAACAGCAGATGATTGGTTAACATAGGAGACAATTGTGTTTCAGTATTATACAGGTTTCTATTCTATTTCATGTTCCCATTCCCTGTTCCTATTTCCTGTGCCTTTGCATTGTGTACTAGGCCTTACAGTGAATAGCCTTACAGTGAACGCAGCCCATATAAACTGGTCGAATGCGAGGGCTGCGTTCCAATATTCACTGCCAGCATTGAAAATCTATAATATACGTGACATAAACTATGTATTTTCGGTACTGGCAGTGAATTTTAGAACACAGTTCTTGATCTAGTTATATACGTCATTGAGTTTCAGTAGCTGCGTTCAGTAGAACAAAGTGATCAGAGACCGCTTAGTGATAATTGTCTGTGATTGGAGCATTCTTTTAGATTCTTCATAGACCCAGAAGTATTTACCAATCAGGAGCGAGATTCAATGGAAAATCTAGTAATGTTGTCCAACTGTTGAAAGTGGTTGCGTTCAGAAAACAAAGCGCTCACTGAGCGCTTAGTAACTATTGGTCCTTACTATTAGATCCTTACATTCAGACCAATAACGTTGACGAATTACTCAACCGTTATGTAACCGTTGTGTTTTCTGAACGCAGCCTTTGCTGAATGTAGCCAGTGCCACTAAACCAACCTTTCAAGTGTCATCTTCTTGATTTGCTTATGGTATGGCCGAATCTATCTCGTAATGTATTCTATGATCGTTCGATAGCAATGACGACAGTCACCTTTATATCAATTTAATAGTACGAAATAGTTTATTTTTTTTAAGTGGACAACCATTGAGTCTTGTAGTTAACAGATTATACATTCACTCACGATGGTGAGAAGTGTTGTGTCTACTGGGAATTACATTTCTCATTCTATCGCCCATATGTATTTTTATCGATTTTAGAGGTTACATATGTCGTTTTCTAAATTTAAAAAGTAACGTTTATGTGAAGCTTTTAATTTTTCGGAATTAACTTTAAGATTTCTCAATAAGTTTTATTATTTTTATATTATTTGAATATAAAAGAATATTATCCTTTTTAACCTACTTTATAAAATAAGTTTGTATAATTTTTGTATTTAAAAAATTCTTTTTGTAGTCTGTTGCAGAATTTTTGAAAGGCCTCCCTTCACATAATGAGAACAACTTTGCAAATTTTCATACTGACAATGGGAACCGGACGTGTGTTAAGAGACCATCTGTCTATCTTCCTACCAAGGATTATCCTTCAGAGCAAAGTAAATACTTATTGCAGAGTAATGACTGTACTTCAAATAGATATGGTAGTTAATTAGAATTATATGTGCAGTTATAGTTACTGAGAAAACTACCATCTTACTAAGGTATCTTCATCAACAATGGGATAAAAAAGTAAGCAATACGATACATAATATTATTTAATAAGCAGGTACTTTATTTTTATCAATTGACTTTAATATATTATTTTGGGTATAAACATGATATACCTTTCAGAATGCTGATAGGAAAAGGGAATTTTTATCCACTAATGGTGATTCACAAGATGATGGATCTACAGTACGCAGTAAAAGGCCACGACTTGACTTGAACAATACTCTTTGAAATATTACACATTTTTCGTATGGATATATATTCTTGAATAATCAGCATTTATATACAGTTTAAATCAGTTATTTGAGGAAAATGTTATTTATGACACATTGGACAAATATATGAAAGTAAAGCGTACCAATTTAAATAATTTCCATTATTTTTTGTTGGTATTGAAATTGTATAATTTATATATATATATTTCATTGATACACGAGTATGAATGTGCAGGTTCATGATCATAAATGTCAAAATTTACATATCTATGTTCTATACATTGCTCACTTAAATAAATATTGGCAATGTAGCAATGAATAAAACATTCTTTTTTTTATTGTATTCATTTTATTTACATTTATTTTGTCATTGTAGTTGTTTCCATATTGTATAAAGTTTATTTAATATGTAAAGATTTTTAATAAAATTAATTTTAATTGCACTACTTGTGTTTATATTATATACATGTTTTCATATATATAACAATTACTTGTTATTAAAAAGTGAACAAAAATTTATAATGCGTAACATATGTGCTTTTTGTAAAAGTCATTGCATTTCTACCATTTAAGATATATATTTTATCATTTATCTCGGTCATAAAATGTTTTCATATGAAAATTTTTTATATATTTGCTGTATTGATAAAAAAGTTACCTATCTTTCTCTTTAGCTCTTTCCATCTTTGCCTCTCTCTATCTCTCTCTCTCTTTCCCTCTCTCTCTCTCTCTCTCTCTCTTTTTGCCTCTCCCTCCCACTTTCTTTCTCTAATTTTTTTTTGTAAGCTCTATATATGTATATTAGATATGAGGTACATATCAAGATATAAATATTTTTACAGAATTTATAAATTAAGTAAAATGATTTATTAAACAGTGTATATTAAAACAATTATAATATATTTATCTCATGTACTCACTTGTACATATATACATAAGAATATGTAGTAGTAAAAACATTATAATTGTTTTAACATACAGGGTCCGCCAAAAGTTCTGGGATCCTGAATATTTCGAAAACTAAGCATTTCAGAAAAAAATGTTTCGAATGTAAGTTGTAGGGCTTAAAATAAGGCATTTGATGGTGACCTTGAACTTGGCCTTGAGGTAAAGCTTATTTGAAGGTCAATTCGAAGTTTTTAAATGGAATCCCCACTTTTTATTACATTTATTTGTAGCTTATCTCGAGAGCTTTCCAAAACAGTATAATAAAATTATTTTTCGTTAAGTACTTTCCGAATTATGAAACTTGAACGTTACAATAGCGCCGGCGTTAGCATAACCCAAGATGTACCACGCGGAGGTTGCCAGTCGGATTTATATCTGTGGGGCGGAAGGCGCGCGGCGATGTCTAGCGCGCACGGCCTCCGCTCACCCTCCACACGGAGGAAGTCAAAGGGGACACGCGCACCCGTGCCCTTGATCGCCGTGCACGCGACGGACGAGCAACGAACCTTTGCACGCCGCGTTCGAAGACGCGAGAAACTGAATGACTATCGAGTAGGCGCAACAGAAACTTTATTATTTTCCGAACAAAACGGCACGCACGCAAACAAGAAACGTTCGCTAGGACAAACACACGCTGGCCAAATAACGGCGGGCGTCGATCACGCAACGGCACACGTGAACGCAAGAAAACAAAAGCACGGCGCGCACGTGGTCGCACGAAAACAAACGCACAGCGCGCACGTGATCGTACGAATACAACCGCACGGCGCGCATGTGATCGCACGGAACAAACGCGCGGCGCGCACGTGGACGAGCGCTGCGCAGAGCACGTGGACGCGCGGGGCGCGAAAGCGCACGGCGAGAATGCGCTCGAGGAGGGTCCACGGCGATGGCCCCTCGCGTAAGCGAGTGCAGCGAGACGCACTTGCGAGAACGCACGCGATGAAAGCACTCGCGGAAAAGTACGCTGCGAGCACTCACGGTGGCGTCCGCGACGTGGTACTCTCGCGGTAATGTTTGCGACGGGACGAGACTCGCTGACGAACAACACAGAAACGAGACTCACTCAGGAAGCGGCAGCCCAGGAAGTGCACGCGATGGCGGGTCGGCGATGCAGGCGAAGGCACGAATTGTCTGTTGCAGTCGTGGGCGAACTGCTGCGGCGGCCCGCGCGGCGACAGTGTGCACGAACGCACGTGGTGCACGTTTGAGCACCTGCCGCGCACAATTCGCGGTTGAGAACTGCTGCACGCGATGTGCGGATGAGAGCTGCTGCAATCGATGCGCGGATAAGAGCTGCTGCACGCGATGCGCGGTGGAGAGCTACTGCGATGAGCACAACTGTTCTCGGCGGCGAACAAAATCGGACTCTCTGGTTGAGAACGACTGTGCACGACGACAGTCGGAACCAGACTCTGTTCGCGAGTGCAAGACGACTCGCGAGCACGGGACCGGGGGCTCGGAAGAGCGCCCTCGGCTGAAGCACCTGCTTGCGGCGGCTAAGCGAAGGCGAACTCGCGGACGTCGCCGTAGATGGCGGGAGAGGGTCGACCGCCACACATCTCTTTTGTGTTCGAACACTTCGAACGAAAATCCGGCCAATGAAGGCAGGACCCGACTATGATCCGGCCAATGAAGGCAAGACCCGACTATGATCCGGCCAACGAAAGCAAGAGCTGACTATGATCTGGCCAATGAAGGCAAGATCCGACTATTATAGGTAAGGTAGAGGTTAGTAAAGGCGAGGTAGGGGTTCACCTAGATATGTGTTCAATGGAGCTCCCTTTTCAATAACATAATTTATAAAAGATGCTCGAACTGTGCACCATCTGATGTTTGACAACATGTTAAACATACGTAAAAGTTCTCTACACTGTACTTGTGATAAGATCTGGAGAAATTATTGCAGTTTCCCAGACAGCACAAAGATATCTAAAAGTTGACTAAAAGATGACAGATTTTCGATATGGACATCTTTTTGGTAAAGCGTATAGTCGATGAAAAGATGAGTAAAAGACATCTTATGACCCACTATTTGTCGTCTTATTTCTGCAACGTATAAGATGACTAATATTAAACATGTACCCATATAACACAAGAATGTTCGCTGGACGTCCGACGGACGGCCAATTGGTCTGACACGGACGTTCATGGGACGTTCATAGGATATACATATTATAGCCTAAAGACCGGCCGAAAGACGTCCGATGGACGTTCGACATGGAGGTACATGGGATGTTCGTATTCGTCCAATGGCTGTCCATGGGATGTACAGTTTATTTCATCGATTCGTTCCGTAAGAAAGGAAATGAAGGTCCCCCTCTCTGGCACGTTATTACACGCCAGCTCTCGGCGACCGGACGTCCGACCGCCCAACTTATCGACGACTTTACCGACACTGAAATGGTAACACGAACAGCGAAAGAGTAAATGTTATATCGATAAAGTATATTAGACGTGTATGAGAAAGCGGGAGAATATAAAGACTGCCACGTTTATTTAGAGGACTATTGTCGCACACTAATCGTGTGTTTCTTGTTAAAACAGTAAACAATTAAAAACTAAATATCAAACGACTCTTTTCAGAGCCACCCAAACATTTATTACGAAAGAAACACTTCCGTGTACGCATAATTATTTCAATAATAAAAGAATTTAATATGTTTTCAATCAGCGTCATATATATGCACCGTATCGATCTCTTACTTAAATTTAATATCGCATATATGTGACGGTAAAAAAATTGTTTTCTGTGTCCATACTATTTTACGAAGTCTATTTAATATTATTGCGTAACAATAAACATACAATTAGTGTGCGGCAATAGTCCTCTAAATAAACGTGGCAGTCTTTATATTCTCCCGCTTTCTCATACACATGTCTTTATCGATGCAACATTTAAGGTCATTCTACAACACGTGTCGTAAGTTGTAAGCCGTAAGAACTGGCCAATTATAGCCGATTATTTTTGTAATAGTCGACTGTGATTCGCTAATTCTTACGGCTTACAACTTACAACACGTATTGTAGAATGACCTTTACTCTTTCGCTGCTCGTGTTACATTTCGGTGTCTGTAAAGTCGTCGATAAGTTGGGCAGTCGGGCGGCCGGCCGCCAAGAGCTTTTTTCTTTTCTTTTAACGGTGAGGAAATCCATCATGGACACCCCCGCCCTTTAGAGAGGACGGGAGTTATGCCGGACTCCTATCAGCTAAAACCCTACCGGGGTATCTACCTTTCGTACCGTGATGGGGGGAGTCAGGGAAACTACTCTCGTATTCCCTCCCCAACACCCCGGCTCCAGAGCTCATTATCAGAGTCCCACGCCTAAGTACCGCGCCCCCTCCCACAAAGGAAATCGGGGGCGTGGTCGCCCGGTCGGGTTGGCCTTCTGGTTATATTTACTGGAGGGGTGGATACCCACTCTTCCTCCAAGCCCCCTTGCTGGTCAAGGGGGCGGGGAGTGGGGCCCAGCCCTAACTAGGCCTCCACTCCCCTTTCCCGGTCCCTACGCTCGGGGGAGGCGGGTTAGATCTTCTGCGGATGGTCGCCACCTTGTCGTGGTGCAAAAGCTTGAAGGCCACAATGATCCAAGGGGATGGACTCGACTTGGAATCTCAGGATTCCATGTTCGAGGGTGAACCGAGGAGAGTGGCTACTAAGAGCGACCAATACATGCTTCGAGATGGGCAGCTGCCTCTTGAAGCATTAAGGGACTAGAGGGCTGTTCTCGAGCGGCACGAAGGACCCTGCAGCGCGGGCGTTTAGGCTTGTTAGCCTCGCTTTTGGGAGGCCACCAAACAGGGGAAGGACATCCATAAAAACCCGTGGCGATGAGGGCCCGTTAGCCTATTTTCCAGGCACTCAACGAGGGGACGGGAAACTCATTATAAAAACCCGGGTATCGGACTCGTTAGTCTGGGAGGTTTCTAGACAACCCGACGAGGGGAAGGAAAACCCACTGCAAAAACCCGGGTTCGTTAGCCTTGAGCAACCTATTCCGGAGATTGGAAACTCCGTTATCAAACCCGGGCGAGGGCTTGGCTTCGTGGGCAAGCAACCTATGTGAAGGGGAGGAAGAACCCCAATACCAAACTCGTGCATCGGGCTCGTTAGTCTGGGAGGTTGCCAGACAATCTGACGAGGGGAAGGAAAACCCACTGTAAAAACTCGGGTTAGTGGGCTGACTACGTGGGCAAACAACCTATTATTAGGGGAGGAAGAACCCCAATACCAAACCCGGGTGTGCAGCTCGCTAGCCTGAAGGCATTTGCACCGGAGAGAAAACTCCGCATAAATCGGGCGTTCGGGCTCGTGAGTCCAGCGGTCCAGACATCCGAAACGGAGAAAAAACTCCGAACCAAACCGGGCGTTCAGACTCGTGAGTCTGGTAGTCCAGGCATCTGAACTAGAGGGAAGGAAGAACTCTGACTAATAAACCCAGGCGTGCGGCTCGTTAGCTTCAGGGCATCAGCACCGGAGAGAAAACTCCGCACAAACCGGGCGATCGGGCCCGTGAGTCTATTTTTCCAAGACATCCGAACAAGGGGAAGGAAAACCCAATGTAAAAACCGAGGGATGGAAAACCCACGAAAACCCGGGTATCGGACTCGTTAGTTTGGGAGGTTGCCAAACAACCCGACGAGGGGAAGGACACCCACTGTAAAAACCCGGGCTAGTGGGCTCGTAAGCCTAGTGCAACCTATCCCGGAGATTGGAAACTCCGATATCAAACCCGGGCGAAAGCTCGAGAGCTTGACTTCGTGGGCAAGCAATCTATTATTAGGGGAGGAAGAACCCCAATGATAAACCCGGGTGATCGGGCTCGTTACGCTGGTGGAATCAGCCAACCGAACCAGGGGAAGTTAACCCAATGTAAAACCCCAGGCGTGCAGGCTCGACAGCCTTTGGGTAACTGCAACAGAGAGCGAATCTGACAATAACCGGGCGTTCGGGCTCGTGAGTCTGGCAGTCCAGGCAGCCGATACTAGGGGAGGAAGAATCCTGAATAATAAACCCGGGCGATTGGGCCTGTTAGTTTGTTCAACAGACGCCAAACGAGGGGAAGGAAAACCCAAAGTAAAAACCCGGGAGTTTGGGCTCGTTAGCAGCATGGCAACCAAACCGGAGAGGAAAACTCCGATTAAAACCGGTCGGGTGTTTGGACTCGTTAGTTCCGAGGCGGTGCTTGGGACTCGCCAAGCCCCGGGGCGACCAAACCGAAGAGGCAACTTCGTGAACAAACCGGTCGGGTGCTCGGACTCGTGAGACTGGTTTCCCAGTCCACCGAGGAGGAAGGAAGAACCTCAAAGAACAAACCCGGGGAGGCGGCCTCGTTAGTCTAGTGAGACAACCGAGCGTATGAAGTCCACAAGGCAGAGTTCATGTAGTCTAATTCCTCTACATGAGCGCAGCTGAATGGCAACATCCGGTGGAGCGCGTGGCGGACCCCGTGGGTCCTGGTTCTGTCGTCGGGAGGGGCCTTTTGGGTGCCGGGGAGCGGAGGATAGTCGGCAACAGTGGGCTTGCACTCACTGATCCGTTAGGCCGAAGTTCCGCGGCGCCTGGGGGTTCGCTCGGCGGCGGGAGCGGGGGTGCTCTCGAGGAACGGGACGAGCTCCTCCTGGGTGTAGGATGGCTAGCCATCTAGAATGAATGTGTGTGTGGGGGGTGAGGTCCGGAGGGGGCTGGGGACGGCGCTGATCCTCGATGGGTTGGGGCTGTGGCGGTTGTGGACGGGGCCACTTTCGTCACAGTGTCGGAGAGGATAAGTGCGTCGAATGAACTAGCTTAGGTCGCCTCTGAAGGAGGGTTTTTCTGGGTGCCGGGTGGGCATTCCTTGAGGAAACTTGGGGGATGCACTCATCGGTGTCCCAGTCTCACCCTCATGGAAAAGGTGCTGGTCGGCTGTTACGGGCGTATGGGTCGTGGAGGTATTCCACCGTTAGAGACTGTGCTGCGGCGCCTGCCGCGCGGGCTGGTTGGGCGGGTGTCGGACTGCTGACCCTTCCGGGTCTGGGCGGTCTGGCGCCTGGTTGTCCGGCCCGGGTGGAGTGGCGGCGTGGCATCGATGGCGGTGATGAAACCTCTCGGATGCACTACTGCAGGACTGGGAGACTCCCGCAGCTGGTCGTCCCTGCGCCTTGACCGGTTCTGTAAAGAGTGTATACGGACACACGATACCGCGACCGGAAGCAGTTCGACTGGCGCATGCCGGAAGGCATGACATTTACGGTGCCGGGATTGCGTGTGGAATGGATGAGGTTCACCACCCACCATTCAGCATGCGATCAATTGTACAACACCCGGTGTCCAGGAAATCTGGAGCACACAGTCGGGGGTTATCTGTCCGAAAGGGAGTATCCTGGTGTTCGGCGGCTGGAGATAGTCGGTAACAGGGAACCCGCAGGTGGCGGGCGACCTGATCCGTCAGGCAAAAGCCGTCGAGCATTGGGGCCCCTTCCGGAGGGGATGGCCGTCAATTGTGCCAGGTTGCTGGTCATCGGGTGGGAGAGGGGACCAAAAAAGTGTCCCCTTTTTTCTCTCCCGTGGGCGCCACTTTGTCGTGGTGGGGGAGCTTGCGTGTCCCGATGAAGTACAGAGCTATGTCGGCGGAGGTTTCGACCCCTGGCAGGTTCTACCATGCCGGAGTGGTCTGTACGGAGGGGCCAGACTACGAGAGTCCATAATACTCCTGGATGGGCAGCTGTCTCCAGGTTTTATCCAGGGTCTGGAGGGTCTCATTCGTGGGGCCCAAAGGACCCTACAGCGCGGGCAGAGCGGGCTCGTTAGCCTTGGCAGGCAACCAGTCTAGGGGAAGGAAAACCCCGAAATTGCACTCGTGTTGCAGGGGTACGTGTACGCCATAAATGCAGGGGCAAAACCCCTTATATGGAATAATGTCTTACAAGGAGTTTAGGCCCCCAGTACTCGGAGCTGGGGAACGGCGGGAGGGGTTGTATTGTCCCGGCGCTCCCTCGTCGTCACCATGCGACGGGCCAGGGGATGTGTGCCAGGCAGGCACATCCCTGGAATGGACTACCGCCCGAAGGGAGGCGATTCAGGACCGACTGGGGCCGAGAATGGATCGTTTGGATCTATTCCTGGCCCCAGCCGGTCCAAAATCGTCTAAAAAGAGGAAGCGGAAGGCGGAAACGTCCGCCTCCCAATTATGGCAGGAGAAGGGGGTGCAGTTCCCTCCGCTCGGGGACGCTAAGGTCTCCCGGGGGGAGGGGAGTGCAGCTCCTTATGGGCGCGAGGGTGGGACCGCAGATCTGTCCTCCTCGCAGACATGGGAGCATCTCTTCCCGGGGGAGGAGTTCCGTCCGATCGAGGACGATGAGTCCTCGGTCGCGGGAACTCCTCTCCGAAACGCGCGGGAGGGAGGAGATAAAAGCGTGGGCAGGCGTCAACACCAGTGGGGGATTCCGCCTGTGCGGAGACCCCTGTGAGTGGAGAGATCCCTGGCTTCCGAGGCTCTCGACGATATTAGATACCTGAGGGAGCTTCGGGTCAAGCCAGGGAAGAAGACGGTGCAGGGCTATAAGGGTAAACCCTTTTCGGCCTTGAATGAATTCGCCAACACCTGCCTCCACAATGTGGAGGAGGCACTGGCGAATTACGAGAACATGGTGGGGGAGGGAGGCCCCGATGGACGCCTTGCGGTCTTGGAAATTCAAGTACGGGGCCTCAAGGCTGAAATCGCCCGCATTGGGCGGGAGCTGGAGAGGATTTTTCCCTCTCCGGCACCCGCAGCTGCGGGCAGCAGGGACCCCCTCCCCCCTCGGTCCTTCCGCGGCAACCGGCGGCTGCTGAGGTGGGACGCGATGACGGGTGGACGCTCGTGTCCCGGATAGGTAAGGGGAAGGGGGCTGGGGCTGTGCCCAAGCCTCCTGCTCCCAAAAAGGGAGGAGATGCGGCGAGGAAGGCCGCACCTCCTAAAGGTGAGAAGGCCAGGAGGGAGGGGGACCCGAAGAAGGGTCCTCCCCCATCCGCTAAGAGGCCGCAGATCAGGAACCCCTCGCGCAATCCTGTCGTGACTGTGACAGCATTGCCGGGGGGTTCAATTAGTGCGATAATGGCGCGAGCCAGGCAATAGGTCGACCTCAAGGAGGTCGGCCTGGAGCCTGGCGAATTTAAAATAAAACGTGCCAGGAATGGGGGGGGGGTAATCCTCGAGATCCCTGGAAAGGATGGTCGGGATAAGGCCGACCGCCTGGCCAGGGGTCTCGAGGATGTGCTGTGTGCGGAAGCCGTAGTCGCCAGGCCGGCGAGGAGGACAGAACTCCGCCTCGTCGGCTGGATGACTCGGTCACCCTCTTAATGGTTAGGACAGCTATTTTAAAGGTGACCGGGTGCCCTTCGGGCGAACTTCAGACGGGGGAGGTCGGGAGATCGGCTGGGGGGATGGGAGCAATCTGGGTCCGGTGCCCGTTGGTACCGGCTCAGACAGAAGCTAATCGCAGCCGGCGGGCTGATTGTGGGGTGGTCGCGAGCGCGAGTCAGAATATTGGAGGAACGGCCCCTCCAGTGTTACAAATGCCTCCGCTACGGTCATATGGCAGTGACCTGCCAGTCCAGTGAAGGACTGGGAGGTCACTGCTTTAGATGTGGAGGGGCCGGGCATGTGGCGAGGGAATGCACCGAAGCGGTGCGGTGCATCCTCTGCCACAAAGAGGGAAGAGTCGCGACCCACTGAATGGGGGGCCGTGCCTGCAAGGCGGTCCCCAGAACTGCCCCAAGAGAGGGAGTTCCTCCGCGGCGGAAACGCCGCAAAAAGGAAGAAAGGCGGCGGGTGGGGATGTCGGGGGGGGGGCGAGGGGCGTTGAACCCGTGCGGCCCCGGCTCCTCGACGGCGCCGCCGAAAATGTAAAACCAGGGACCAAGGTCCCCATTGTGGCCCTAGGGGTCAAAGAAGGAGAGAAGGGGGTGGTGGAGGCTGGGAGAGACCAGCCTCCATCACCCACAGATCAGGCAGGACCGGTAGCGGCGGGAGCGACGGCCGCTCCGTTAGCGTCGGACCCACCTCCGACGGATAGGTCGGAGGGGGTCTCCGAGGCGGTTGCGACCATGGAGGTCGAGGCTTCGGCCGCCAGCGGAGGCGGGGTGGGAGGAGTGGGGGGATAGAGCTGATGGAGCTCTCCCCACACACTTCCTCACCCCAGGTTTATGGGACTTGCCGGTGGCGTAGTGGCCGCAGAGGCCCCACCACCGGGGCTCATAGGCTGAGATGGAGCGGGTGGGGGTGAGCCGACCCTTCGTAGGAACACCCTCACCCGCGCTAGGAGGGATAGCCCTGAACCGGGGTGTGACCCCCGTCGCTGACGAACATGGTGCACTGGCGGAGGGAGCCCCGGGGAAGGAAGACCTGCTTCCCGGGGGGACAGGTGCGGCAGGGTCCCCCTCGGTTCCTCACCGAGGGGGGTTGGGGGAATGAAGCCGCCTCCCGAAAGGGACCCCCACACACCATCTCCCCCGTGGACGCCACCTTGCCGTGGTGGGGGAGCTTGCGTGTCCCTATGATGTACAGAGCTGTGCCGGCGGGGGTTTCGGCCCCTGGCAGGTTCTACCATGCCGAAGTGGTCTGTACAGAGGGGACTAAGAGCGTCCATAATACTTCTGGATGGGCAGCTGCATCCAGGTTTTAACAGGGTCTGGAGGGTCTCATTCTTGGGGCCCAAAGGACCTTACAGCGCGGGCAGAACGGGCTCGTGAGCCGGGTGAAGGCAACCGTTCTAGGGGAAGGAAAACCCTGATTGCAAATCCGTACTTGTCAGGACGTATAACCTGACACAATTGCGAGGGGCCAGGGTGCTTCGGCACTCTGGTACAGAGTACTCAGGCAACCCCAGCAGACCCTAGCCTACTACACCGTAACCCTAGGTCATGTCTCTGGGGCCGGGGGTCTTGCCTTAATTAGCCGGACCGCGAGGCGGGTCCTCTATAAAATACCACGTAATCGTACGGTTGAGGCATGCCACGCTTATGTGATGAATGGGAGGTGCGTGACCTGTCGCTAGTGGTTCCTCACCTTGGGCACCTGGCGAACCCAAGGGACATGCTGGCCTTACCCCGGGTAGTGCGGGGGCTCTACCCGGGGTCGACGACCCATTCCCGCCGAACTCGTGGGACCATAAATGGATCTCCAATTTTAAAAAAACAAAACCTCCGAGTCTTCGGACTCAGAGTCCCGAAAAGGCGGGTGTAGCAACCCGCCTAAGGGCTCACTACCCGCTTCGGCGGGTGATTTTTCAGAGGAAGAGAGAGGAGGTAAGATGGGCAGAGATCTGCCGGCGGGTGCCATCTCCCCTCCCCCCGGGGAGAGACAGCGCATGGACATCGAAGGAATAGCCTCCGGGGGACCATCTAATGAGAGCAGTCCATCCCCCTCAACGACCACTAGCGATAGTGATCGGGACTATCGTCCTCACCGGAGGACTGATAAGGTGAGCTCTCCGCGGAGGATTACGAGAACGGCCACCCAACGAGGGACAGGCATGTCCCTGGGGCCCAGGGTCCCTGCAGGCCAGGGGACGCCGGTACCAGGGGCCAACAAGCCCGGCCCCCTCTGCACAAAGAAGATGCAGAGAGGGTCTGCTCCCAAAGATAACAAGGGGGCACATGAGGCCAACCGGGATGCGGGAACCGAGAAGAGAAAGAGGATGTCGGGGGCGAGGATCGCGGGGCCGGTTGTCGTCACTGACATACTTCTCTCTCAGGGATCAGATTCCAGGTCCGGAGAGCAGAAGGGAAGGCGCTGCTGCAACCAGCAGGGGCAGGCAAAGGGAACAGCAGCGTGGTCACAGGGGAGAAGAGGGGGTGGTCTTCCACCAGCGGAGGATCCACATCGGCGGTAGAAATCATGGAGGGCCCGGCCCCGGCCTTAATACCAGCCGGAAAGAAGAGGGGAAGACGACCCACGACCGGTGAAGGGGTTGGCCTAAGGGAGAGGAAAGAGAAAGAGGCAAGGGAAGAGAAAAGAGGAGCGCCTCAAGAGGTTGGATGAGGCATGGAGCCTACTCGAAAGGGGGCTCTTCCATATGCTGGCGGACAAGCGCCCCGCTGAGGAGGTTTTCAGGGATGTCACCTCTGTGAACCTTCTCAGGGGGGCAGGCTTGTCGGAGCTAGCCAAGGAGGTGGATCGGGCCCTGGGAGCAGTCAGGCTGGTGGCGAGACGCTCGAATACCCTGAAAGGGACGTTCATCAGCCTGCTGAACCGGGCTACTGCCACCTCTCAGGCAGCTCTGACGACCCTGATCTCCAGAACTGCAGCACAGGAGACTGGGGGAGCGGAGAGGCCAGAGGTGATGAGGGAGACAGAGGAGCTTAGGGAGGAAATCAGGGTACTGCGGACGGAAAATCTGAAGCTCCAGGAGGAGCTTCAGACGAGCAGGGCCCAGGTAATCCCCACTCAGCCCCCTCTCCCAGAGCCGTCCAGGAGAAGGAGGACATACGCGGAGGTAATAAGTGGAGAGGCATCTACCTCAGCGGAGGAAGAAGGAAGAGAGGAAAAGAAAAGGAAGAAGAAGAGGAAGAGGAGGAGAGTGGCGAGAACCAGCTCCTCCTCTTCCTCCCATGGGGGGAGGTGAGGGAGGAGGGGCTCTTCCGGGGGTCTACCCCGTCTATGACGATAGACCCCCGGGTGAGACCCCCTCTCCATCATGGAGACCCGAACCTGGGAGGGTGCAGGGGGACCTGGATGCCTCCATGGGGACAATGGCCCGTACATCCAGTGGCGGGGTGAGGCGACTGATTGATCAGAAGCCTCACATCGTCTACGGATGGGACGGAAGCCGGGTCACGGAGGGGGCGGGGACCCCTGTGCCGACCCAGGTTCACAAAGGTAAGGAGAGGGAAGAGGACCGCGGCAGGAAAGAAGGCCAGGCTCAACAGACTCCGGCGGACCGAACGAGGAAGAGGGAAAGGGCCAAGGAGAAGAAGAAGAGGGAGAAAGCTAGGGTGAGCTTCCAGAAAGAGAGGGAGAGGGAGCTAGCCCAAGGGGGAGGAACGGAAATCCCGGCCAAAAAGTTGGAGGGGCTGGGATACGAAGGAGGACTGGGATGGGCGCTTCGGGTAGAGGAGAGAAAGGAAGAGGCCTAGTCCCGAGTCTTAGGAAGGAAGGAGAAGAAAGGGACAAAAACGATTCCCACTCCTCCCCCAACCAACCAGGTGGGGCGAAGAAGGGAAAGAAGGGGGCGAGACCGGGTCAGCCGAAGCCGCCGAAAAGCGTGGCCGTCGTCATAACCAGCCCCCCCGATCGTTATCGGGAATTCATGGTAGAGACCAGGCGCCGGATAAGACCAACAGACCTGGGAATTCAGGGATCCTTGAGGGTAACCCAGGCCCTGAACAAGGATATGCTGGTCGAGGTGCCTGGTCTCACCGCGGGGGCAGTCGCCGACCGACTTGCGGAGGAGCTCCGCAAGCTGGCGGCGATGAAAGGCCCCGGTTTCCGCATCCGTAGGCCAGTCAAGATAGCAGCGTTGCGACTGACCGGCCTCGATGCGACGACCGGGGCCGACGAGGTGGCGGCCGCGGTGGCCCTCGCCGGGGGATGCACGCCGGAGGAGGTTTTCTCCGGCGAGGTAAGCATCTCCCGGTGGGGAACTGGCACGGTGGTGGCGCGGCGTCCGCTGGCGGCTGCCGCGAAGGTAGCCGCCGCGGAGCGAGTCCTAGTAGAATGGACTCGCGCCGGGGTGGTGGCGTTGTCCGCTCGCGCCAAACTATACTACCGGTGCTTGGAACCGGAACATGTGCGCGAGCGGTGCGATAGCACCACCGACCGCAGCGGACTATGTTATCGCTGTGGTAACCCCGGCCACCGCGCCAGAGGATGCCAAGGGGCGGCTCGCTGCCCGGTCTGCGCCGAGTCGGGCAGGCCCTCCGATCACAAGATTGGACGGCCTGCAAACCCACCTCCTCCAGGAAGAGGAGGGGTGTTACGGCGCGTGAGCAGGGGAAGGGGAAGGCGAAGGGAGTGCTGCCGACTGTGGTGGAGGGAGCAGAAGAGGGGGAGGCCCGACCCCCCCTCCGAAGGACCCCGCGGATCGGACCCTGCAGCCGGAGGAGGCCAGTTCGGCCCCCTCTACAACGAGGGACCAGAAGGATGCTCCGGGAGGGGACCACGAGGAGGGGGACTCCTCTCTGGCGTCATGGGGGCTCCCGGAGAGGACCTCATCAGCCGTTCAGATCGAGACCGAGCCGCTGTCTCAGAGGAAAGGGAGAGGGGACGAGCGGAAAGACAAGGACGGGACCAGCGGATCTTCAGAGGAGGACCAGATGAAAAAGGTAAGGCGGGTGCAGTCCGCGGACTCACCCCCAACTACCCTAGTAGAAGGGAAGATTGAGGGTGATCCACCCCTCGTCTCCCCTCGTGGGAGTCGTAGACGACTCCCCCTCATACCCCCCAGAGGAAGGAGTGGTCCAGGCAGGAACTTCCGAGAGGCAATCGCCCTCCGCACAAGAGGAGGCACAGGAGGTCATAGCCACCAAAGCCGAAGCCCCCTCTGGGGAGACTGAGGCGGTCCAGCCGCCAGAGGTCTCCCAAGAGGGGGTGAAGGTAGACATCCCGGAGGAAGCGTGTAAGGCATAGCCTTCACGTCACTCCGGGTGCTACAGGCTAACCTCGGCCGCGTCGCCCGGGCCCAGGACCTGTGGGTACACAGGATCCGGGAACTGGGCGCCGGGCTGGGGGTGGCCACCGAGCCGAACTGGGTGTCGATCAGCAGCGAATGCTGGTTCGGCAGTCCGGACAGCTCGGTGGCCATGGTGGCTGACCCTGCAGCGGGGACCCCTTCTTGTGTTTTAAGGGAAAACGGGTCCTCGTACGTGGCGGTCGACTGGGGGCCTATGACTGTGGTAGGGGTATATCTTCCCCACCACAGGAACAAAGCCGAGCTTGGCGGCCCCACCCGCATTAAAGGGATCCTAGACAGGATCGGGGATTTGGTGCGCAAGTGCCATCTCCGACCTGTCGTGATTGTCGGGGACGTTAACGCCCACTCGGAGAAGTGGGGTTGTAATCCCCGACAGCGGGATGCCAGGGGCGAGGTCGTCATCGGCTGGGCGGCGGGATTGGACCTTCAGTTGTTAAACAGAGGGTCCACCAGCACCTGTCTAAGGCCGGGAGGGGGTCATCGGTCATTGATTTGACTTGGGCCTCCCTCTCGGCTGCAAGGTTGGTCTCCGAATGGAGGGTGGAGGTGAAGGGTGAGACGTTATATGACCATAGATACATCGTCTGGGCCCTCCACCTCCCCAAACCAAAACAGGTGTCGGCTCGCCGCCCAGGGGAGAGGAACTTTCCTCTCCCCAAAAGATGGGCCCTTAGTCGGCTGGATGTGGACAGGAGGTTCAGGGCTGCTATCCTTGTGGCCACCTGGCACATAGAGCCAGGTGAGTGGGACCCCGGCCCCCTGGAGGGGGCCGGGGAGATAACGGGGATAGTGGCGTCGGCATGCGACGCCGCGATGCCTCGTTCCCGCCGGGCCGCGTATTGGTGGTCGGATGAGATCACGAGACTTCGCAGTGACTCCGACCGCGCCAGAAGGGCATATACGCGTGCCCGGCGACGAGACGGGGATGCCACAAGGGCAAAAGAGGACTACCTTGCCGCCAGGGTAGTCCTCAAGAAAGCCATTAAAAAGGCCAAGCGGGAAGCCTCGGAGCAATTGGTGAGCTCCCTGGATGATGATCCGTGGGGGCGCCCCTACTAGAGGACGATGGGGAAGATCCGTCTCTGGGTGCCCCCGCAGACGGAGACCTTAGAACCCCAGGCCCTCGATGGGCTCCTGGATGCCCTCTTTCCGAAGGTGGAAGGGGGCCCCCGTGATCCCTTCCCCAGAGATGTGGGAGGGAGACTGGGACGAGGGCCTGGAGGTCACTCCAGAGGAGCTCGCCAAGGCACGGAGAAAGCTCGGTGGCAAGAGCAAAGCCCCCGGCCCCGATGCGATTCCGGGCCGCACCTGGGCTCTCGCGTTGATCGAAGGGGACATGCAAGGTCATGACAGGATGCCTCAGGGAGGGGGTTTTCCCCCCAGAGTGGAGGAGGGCCAAATTGGCCCTCCTCCCCAAGGAGGGCAAGGAGCCCGGTAGTGCGTCAGCCTACAGGCCGATTTGCCTGCTGGACGAGGCGGGCAAGATGCTGGAGCGCATCATCGCTGACCGCCTCGTCCAGCACATGTCCTCGAGTGGGCTGGACCTCCACGACCGCCAGTACGGGTTCAGGCCCGGTCGATCCACGCTGGATGCGATCCAGTGGGTCCGGGACCTGACCCGGGCGGTCGTGGAGATAAGGGGCGGGGTGTAGGCGGTGTCGTTAGACGTATCTAACGCCTTCAACCTATTCAACACCCTGCCCTGGCCGGAGATAGGACGGGCCCTCGAGCACTTCGGGGTGCCCGCCTATCTCCGAAGGATAATGTCCGCCTACTTCGGGTACAGAGACCTCGCCTTCACGAAAGAAGGCGAGGTTCAAGGCTGGCGCACTATGGAGCGCGGTGTCCCGCAGGGGTCGGTGCTCGGCCCCCTGCTATGGGACATCGGCTTCGACCGGGTTCTTCGCACTCCGCTCCCCGACGGCTGCCAGGTCGTCTGCTACACGTTAGTGGCGGCTGAAGGGGAGAACTGGGGGGAAGCCCGCCTTCGTGCGGAGGTGGCAGTGGCATCGGTGGTGGGAACCATCGGAGACCTGGGTCTCAAGGTGGCGCCCCAGAAGACTCAGGCTGTGTTCTTTCACGGCCGCCGTCGGGGGGCGCCGCCGGAGACCCGGGTCCTGGTCGATGGCGTCCACATCCGCGTCGGGCCGACGATGAAATATCTCGGCCTGAAGCTGGACAGCCGATGGTCATTTGGGCCTCACTTCAGGCAGCTGGCCCCCAGGATGCGCAAAGCTGGACTGGCTATAGCCAGGCTGATGCGCGCCCAAGGGGGCCCAGGACGGCAGGCTTGCAGCCTGAATGTCGGTGCGGTCCTCTCGATCGCTCTGTACGGGGCGCCCAACTGGGCGCCCTAGCTGCTGGCCACTGCGGTGGCCAGACGGCTCATGAGGCAGCCCTCAGGCCTTTCATGATCAGGGCGACTCGGGGGTACCGCACAGTGTCATACATGGCGGCAACCACCCTGGCCGGCTCCCCCCCTGTGGAGCTGCTAGCCGAGGAGAGGAGAATCTTCTACTGGCGGGTAAAAGAGCTCCGCGAGGGGGGAGAGATGACGGCCAGAGGCCTGAAGGCCCTAACGACCCAGGCCAGAGACCGGACCCTGGAAGGCTTGCTAGCTGACGCCCGAGGGTCCGGTCTCGCAACGGCCGAGGCTGTCCACCCCTGTCTGTCAGAAATGACAGACAGGAAGGGGCGTGAAATGTCCTTCCACCTCGCGCAGGTATTGACCGGGTATGGATGCTTCGGGAGATACCTGCACCGGATAAAGAAGGAGCCCACCGATCGGTGCCACCACTGCCCCGAGCAAGAGGACACGGCGCGGCATACTCTGGCTGCCTGCGCAGCATGGGATGAGCAGCGGCGGGTCCTGCTCGGGGCGGTGGATTGCCGAAACGGGGAGCTCTCGCCCCCGCACCTAGTGCGAACTATGTGTGGGAGCGAGAGAGCGTGGGACATGTCGGCCTCTTTCTGCAAGGAGGTAATCTCCCAGAAGCAGGCGCCGGTCTGGAAAACGCCGTCGCAGGGGACGGCGGGGCTGGCGCTCCCCCGGGGGGGGGGGGAATCAAAAGCGGGCCCGAGGTGGCATCAGACGAAGAGAGACCGCTGGCCTACACGGGCCGGAGCCTCCCTCGGCCACCTCGGGCCAGGCTCCGCCACTCAGGGGGGAGCGAGGAGGATACCTCTCACTCCCCCGAGTGATCGGGTAGGAGGGAAAAGGTGAGGTGGACAATCCGTCGGGCCCACCTGCCCAATTCCCTCCCTCCCTGAATCTTTCAAGAATGGGGGGAGGTAAGAAGGAAGGGTGAATGTCCCCTTCCTCCTAGGGGACACCAGAAAGCCAACCGGCGGGGTTACCCGCCGGGGACCGCGCTCCACCCACTAATTCCCCGAAAGGGGAAGGGGGTGCGGTGCAAGAAGGCGAGGGGTTCTTAGTTAAGAGCCCTGGGGCCGGGGGGTTGGGGAGGGAATGCGGGAGCAGTTCCCCTAACTCCCCTCCTCACGGTCCGACAGACAGACATCCTGCAGGGATTTTAGTCGGTAAGAGTCCGACATAACCCCCGCCCTCCAAGGGGGCGGGGTATCCACGATGGATTTCCCCTGCGTGAACAAAAAAAAAATAAAAAAGGCGGGTTAAATAACTGTCGCCCCTCCCTCGCGTTCGAAGGCAGGCCCGAGGCGGCCGAGGAGACCCACGACGAATCGGTGGCGGCTCTTCGGCCGGCGCCACCTCGAGCCCGCTTCCCTTCCCCGGGGAGCGCCGCTCCCGCCGTGCCCTACGGTGGGCACCGGGGCGACGCTCCCATTCAGCGGTCTTCTGCGACATAACGTCCTTGCAAAAGAAGGCCGCCACTCCCCATGCCTCCTCGCTCCAGCACTTGGCCTTGACCATGTGCAGGAGCGAGAGGGCCTCCCCGTCGCAGCCTACCGACCGGGTCAGGACACCGCGCTGCTGGTCCCATGCTGGGTATGAGACCAGCCTAAGGTGTGCGGTGTCCTCCGGCTCCGGGCAGGGCCGCCGAGAGCTGGCGCGCAATAACGTGCCAGAGAGGGGGACCTTCATTTCCTCTCTCACGGAACGAATCGATGAAATGCACTGTACATATATTGCAATACGGGCTACTTTTATTTATCACGGTGGGCAAATCCTCATGGATACCATCGCTCCTTGGGGGGCGGGGGTTACGTTGGACTTTTACCGACTAAAACCCCACCGGAGTGTCTACCAGCCGGGCCGGAGTGGGGAAGCCAAGGAAACTACGTCGGCATTCCCTCCCCGACACCCTGGTCCTGGGGTTCTATTGGGAGCCCCTCGCTTTAGTGCTGCGCCCCTCCTTTAGGAGTGGGCGCAGTGCCTCGACCGGTTTCCCGGTCGGGTTGGCTTCCTAGTCTCAATGATGGAGAAAGGGGATACTCACCCTTTCCTAGCTCCTCCATCCACTTGGAAGGAGGGCGGAGAATGGGATCCGGCCCCAACCGGGTTACCCACTCTCCATATCCGCCCTCACTGACGGCGGGGGCCTATGCCCCCCGGCAGCGTACGGAGGCTAGCTCTGGGGGGGGGGCGGAGCAGCTTCCTCCTTTTCGGAGAAGGAAGCAGATTCCCGCCCGACGTTTCCCAGAGTCTCTGCTGATCCCCCTAAACGCATGACGCCGCCTCGGCCGTGAGATTTGATGGGGACGACGCTGCAGTTCGACGGTCTCCTTCTTGGACATTACAGTCTGTCCCAGATACGATGAGACTGGTTCCATCAAAGTGCTTAGCGCAGCGACATCTATGAGTGAATGTTCTACCCTTTATCTACTTAACCTCAAAATTTGAGCGAATTCAGTTGATATTTCACTGTGGTTTGACATTTTATGTAAAGTCACTTTGTGTACGTCGGTCGAAAAATCATGGAACAAAGAGCGAATATTAAATTCTGTTTTAAATTGGGTAAAAGTGGTGCAGAAACGTACGAAATGCTAAAAAATGTGTACGGGGTTCCCGTGCACAGGTTTCCCGTTGGTTTGGCCGATTCCGTGACGGTCGTGAGGACCTTGCAGACGATGACCGAGCACCGCCGCCAAAAACCACTCGCAATGAAGAAAACATGGAGAAAGTCAAAGAAATTCTTCGAAGCGACCGCTGTGTGTCTGCGAGACTCATCGAAGAGGAAACTGGGATACCGAAAAGCACAGTTTATCGAATTTTGACCGAAGATTTCGGCAAACGGAAGGTCTGTGCGCGCTTCGTGCCACACACTCTGACAGACGACCAAAAAGATTGGAGAGTTCAGCATTGCAAAGACATGTTAAAAATGTCCCGAAGGAATCCGGCAAGCATGTCAGCCATTGTAACTGGTGATAAAACGTGGTGTTTTCAATACGAGCCAAAAACAAAACGTCAGAGTGCGGCATAGAAGTCACCAGAAGAGCCAAAAGAGAAAAAATTACGCTTTCAGAAGAGCAAAATCAAGACAATGCTGACCGTTTTCTTCGATTCAAAGGGAATTGTTCACAGTGAATTCGTCCCAGACGGTGAACGCAGAATATTATCTGGGAGTTCTACAACGATTGTGGGCCAGAATTCGACGAGTTCGACCGGAATATCGAGAGCCAGGCAGTTGGTTTTTGTTACACGATAATGCACCATCGCACAAAGCCATCATAGTACGTGAATTCTTGACCAAAATGGGCATCATTGTTATCGATCATCCACCGTATTTACCTGATTTGGCTCCGTGCGACTTCTGGCTATTTCCCAAACTGAAATTGGCGATGAAAGGAAATCATTTCGATACCATCCCGGTCATCCAAAAGACTTCGACCACCATACTAAAATACCATACTAAAGGCCATTCCAGCTGATGAGTATAAAAAATGTTTCGAAAAATTTGTTACACGTTTCCAGCGCTATATTGACTCAGAAGGAGACTATTTTGAATAAACAAGAATAAAAAATCAAAATAATAAACGCTTTGTATTTTTTTAGACCAGTCTCATTGGATCTGGGACAGACGGTGTATGTCCTCCGCGAAGGAGATCGCCGCCGTCCAGACCTGCTCACTCCCACCCATAGCCCTTACGAGGGCCGGGGGTGAGTGGGTTGGATTCCGTCAACCGATTGCCCGGCTGAGGACACGGCGTTGCTGGTCCCACGCTGGACAAATCTCCAGAGACCTCAGGGCCGCCACTTCCCTAACCATGATCGCTCCTCCCTCACCGCAGAGTCCTTGATTCATCAGAACACCTAATGGCGTTCGCGCGCCAGGAGCTCCACGGGGGGGAGGGCGGTCAGGGCCGTCGCCGCCATGTAAGACGTGGTGGATGTATGCCCGGATCGCTCTGATGAGCACTGGCCACAACGCCTGTCGGAGCAGCCGCTTGTAGCGGTCGGTGCCCATTAATCGGGGCGCCTGTATGGGCGCCCCGTACAGGGTGACCGAAACGACCAGTCCCACGTATAAGCGGCGAGCGGCCAGCTCGGGCCCCCATGGTTCCGCATCAGGCCGACGAGTGGCAGCCCGATTTTGCGAACCTGGAGGGCTGTTCGCCGAGAGTGCGGCCCGATCTCCCAGCGGCCGTCCAGCACTAGGCCGAGATATTCAATCTGCGGCCCTATGTAGACGCGGACGCCGCCCACCCTTAACCTAGGACTGCGGTAGTGCCCTGCGACTCCTGTCGTGAAAATACATGGCCTGAGTCTTACGGGGAGCCACCTTTAATCCCAGGCATTGGATGGCGCCCATTACCGATGCCACCGCAGCTTCGCTGCGAAGGCATACATCGCTCCAGCTTTGTTCCCCGACTGCCACGAGTATGTCGTCTGCATAGCAGACGGCAGCCAGGGGGGAGAGTAGTGCGAAGCATCCGATAGTACGTGATGTCCCACAGTAGCAGGTCCAGTATGGACACCTGCGGGACACCACAGTATATGAACCTTCGGCTAGGGACCCCACTTTTCAAGGTGAAGAAGAGGTCCCTGTCCCTGAAGTAGTCCGACAGGATCCTCCGGAGGTAGACGGGCACCCCGTGATACTCAGGGCCCGTCCGATCTCCGGCCAGTGCAGGGTGTTGAAGGCATTCGAGATGTCCAGCGACACCACCAACAACACTCTGCCTCCTTCCTCCACGGCGTGGCGGGCCAGCTTCTTAACGGGTTGGATCGCGTCCAAGGTGGACCGGGCCGCCTGAAACTCATACTGGTCGACGTGGAGGTCTGGATCCTCCAGAGACAAGTGCTGGACGAGGCGGTCGGCAATGATGCGTTTGAGCATCTTGCTCGCCTCGTCCAGCAGGCATATCGGTCTGCAGGCCGAAGAGTCATTCGGCGCTTTGCCCTCCTTCGGAGAGAGGACGAGTCGCCCTCCTCCACTCTGGGGGAAACACGCCTTTCCTGAGGCACTTGGTAAACAAGTGCCTCAGAGACTTGCATAGGCTCTCCTCCGTGAGAGTCAGCGCCCAGGCACGGCCAGGAATGTTGTCGGGGCCAAGGGCTTTCCTCTTGGCCTCGAGCCACTTCCTGGCCCTGGCGAACTCGCCCGAATCCACCTCCAGGTCCTCCGTCCAGTCCACGTCCCCTAGCTCGTGGACGGGCTTGCGGGGGGGCTCTCCTCCTTTGTTTGAGAACAGCACGTCGGGCACCTCCCCAGGGCCTGGGGGTTGAGGTACTCCGTCGGCAGAGACGCCTACGGACGAATCTTTCCGACCGTCCGCTTGTATAGATGCCCCCACGTGTCCTCATCCAGCGAATCCACCAACTTTGTCCAGGCGCTGACCTTCGCCTCACGGATGGCAGCTTTGAGAGCTTCCTGTGCTTCACGGTAGCCCTTTTTCGCCCTCGTGATCTCCCTGTCGTTCTTGGTGCGCCGAGCCCGCGTGTACACGCATCTCGCGTGGATGGAGGCTCGCTGCAGAGCGGCGATGTCCTCTGTCCACCAATATGCAGCCTGGTACCGACGGGGGTGGATCAGGCCGTCCGAAACCCATACTGGTCGCCGTGGAGGTCCAGATCCTCCAGAGACAAGTGCTGGACGAAGCGGTCGGCAATGATGCGTTCGAGCATCTTGCTCGCCTCGTCCAGCAGGCATATCGGCCTGTAGGCCGAAGAGTGGAACCTGGGCATCGCGACGTCGTGATACCCACCAACTCCTCAGCCCCCTCCTGGGAGCTGGGGTCCCACTCACCACCCGGATCACCCAAATGCCAGGTGGCCACAAGGACGGTCGCCTTGAATCTATCCGGATCCATCTTCCCGAGGACCCATTTCCTTTTAGTGGGTGGCTGTCGTCCGCCCTCTGGACAGCGGTCCAGTAACCGCGTTGGGGTGGGGAGGCAGAAAGACTAGACCGTAATTGTGGTCAGAGAAGGTCTCCGCCTCCACCATCCAGCTGTTGAACAGCCTTGCGGCCGCAGGAGAGGCCCAGGTAAGATCAATGACCGATTCTCCCCGCGGCCGCACGCAGGTGCTGGCGTCTCCCTTGTTCACCAGGTAGAGATCGGGTGTCGCTGCCCATTCCAACATGGCCTCGCCGCGGGGATCCAACTGCCGGGGACTATATCCTTATTCAGGGGCGTGGGCGTTGAAGTCCCCGGCAACCACGACAGGTCCGGAGTGGCACTCGCGTACCACCTCCCCGACCTCGTCCAGGATCCCCATTATGCGGGCAAGACTTCCCAAGTTGGGGTTGGGCCGGAGGGGCAGGTACATCCCCACCACGGTAATTGGCCCCCAGTTTACCACAACGAAGCTGTCCCCCCTTGTTGTATTCACAGGGGGGGGGATCGGTCGACGGTCTTGCTACCACAGCGACCGAGCCGTCCGGGCTGCCAAACCAGACAAGACTGCCCGTGGGCATCCGGTACGACTTGGCGACCAACCCCAGCCCGGCGCCGAGCTCCGCTAAACGCTGCATCAGCAGGTCCTGAGTTCGCTTGCCGTGGCCGAGATTGGCCTGGCGGACCCGGAGGACCCGGAGGGGCCTGAAGGCTAAGCCTCCATCGCCCCCTCCAGGCGATTATCCCCCACCTCCTCGGGGAGAGGGGTGACCGTAGGGCCGCCTGCCCCGAGGAGGCAATGGCCGCTGCAGTGGCCTCCTCGTACGTCAAGGGGGATATTAAGGCTGACGACGGGGTGGGTGGGGAAAGCACCACCTCACCCGTGTTTGAGTCCCTTGCTGAGGGTGGGGCGCGATCTCCCATCCACTCCTCCTCCTCCATAATTACCTCTCCCGTTGGAGGGAGAGCCGTTGCCGTCTCCCCCTCTGCTGGGGCGTCCCTCTTCGGGAGAGCAGCTCGCTCTGTCCTCTCCCCTTGGTCCGCTTTCCTCTCCCGCGAGGCGTCCTCCTCTATGCGCTGCTTTCTGGGATGTTGGGTTGCCCGCTGTGGCAGTGGCTGTGGCAGTGTCCTATTCTCCGCTGGCATGGAGGGAGCACGTTCGACCCTCCCTGCGTCCCTCGTTTGGGGGAAGGCTCATCCTGCCCCTCCCTTTGGTCCTGACGTCCTTTGGAGCTGTAACAGAGGCAGGAACGGGGGCAGGAGTGCCCTCCGTTTTCTCGCCCTTGTGGCCCTCGCCGCGTCCCTTCGCCCTTTCTCCCATAATGGTTGAGGGCCAATTTTATGGTTGGCAGGCCGGTCCGCGTCGATGCGCCTCCGCCGAACCGCAGCCTTTTGCGCGATGGCCGAGATTACCGCAGCGATAACAGAGATCGCTGCGGTCGACGGCGCTGTTGCATTGCCCGTACACATGGCCTCTCTCCAAACACCTGAAACAGATGGTCGTGCAGGCAGAGCTGTCACCCCGGCACGGGTCCAGCCGACCCGGACCCGTTCCGACGCGGCGACCTTAGAGGCCGCCGCAATCGAATACCGCACAACTACGGTTGCTATCCCACACTGGGAGAACTTGAGCTTGCCCACAGACAGTTCCGTGAGCGGGGATCCCCCAGTTTGGGACAGCGAGACCGCAAGTTCCTCGGTGGTCCTGATGAGGCCGGAAAGTCACAAACTGGCAACTTTCTCCGGTCTCCGGACCATGTACCCGGGGCCCTTCTCCCTCGGCCAGTTGGCGGAGGCACTCCGCCAGGGGGTCCATCCCGACTCCCACGTCGGAGCCAGGCACCTCGATAAAGATCATCCCGGTGAGCGCTTGCTTCATCTTGAGGGACTTGGCGATGCTAAACTCCTCCAGAATCCAAAGAAGATCTTTTGATCCCCTTCCCCATTCGGCGGACGGATCTCAGGCACATCCCGCGGTGCTATCATCGGGATGGGATTCTGATGTACAGTGGCCTTTGCTTGACGGATCAGTGAACATGCTCTCCGCGCGTACACCATTGCCGACTATCTCCAGCTTCTGCATACCAAGGGTGCTCCCCCCTCCGAAAGAATCACTGGGTGCGTTGACCCAAAGTTACCGACCGTCGAGTGTTACGAAGACAGTTGTTTGAAGATCAGACCTCGTCCACCCCGCACCCAACCGTTACACCACATAAACCGCCCGAAGGCATACCAGTTAGGCCATGCACCAACGCAAGGCCACAAACCGAAGGCGCCACGAGGCACAGCGGCCACGGTCTGAGCACCATGTAGCCCGCACCACACCGCACCAGCCGGGGAGCCCCACCGTCGCAGCCCATACACGCCAGGCCACAACCCAGCTGGACCACTGTGAGAGTGAGACTGGGACACTCATGAGTGCACACCCGAGTTGCCTCAGGAAATTGCGCACATGGCACCCAGAAAAACCCTCCTTCAGAGGTGAGCTGGTTCATTCAGTGCACGCATCCTCTTAGACACTGGAGCGGGGACGGCCTCAACTGCCATCGCCATAACCTTATCCCCTCAAGGATGCAACACCATCATCAGCCCCTTTCCGGAATACCCCGTCCTCCGCACGCACACATTCATACCGGATGGAAATTCCATCCCCCACTCTTGAGGAGCCTGTCCCGAAAACTCCGGAGGGCACCCCCAGCCACATCACCGAGCGGGCCTCTCGGAATCAAAGGACATTGGCCTGACTGATCAGGGAGTGTACATTCCCCGTCACCGACTATCCCCGGAAACCGAGAGGTGATCTATCCGCCGATGAGGCCAAGGACCCACCGAAACCGGGACATCACCGGGGCTCCACCAGGTATCGCCTCTTGGTGGTTCTTGCGCGAAGGAATTAGGCCGCATGAGTTCCATTGAGAGAACTTCATATATTGACTGGTCGACTGCCTTACTAGGCTAACGAGTCCACCTCCCGGGTTTTTAGTTTGGGTTTTCCTTCCCCTCTGTTCGGATGCCTTGCCGATCGACCGGGTTTGTGAGTACCTTCTCCGGTCAGGTCGCCCGAAGGTCCTCCCCAATAGGATGCCACCTTACCGTGGTAGGGGGCAGGCGATCCAATGATCCACATGGGCAGTACCTCCGGTCCAACCGGAGGGAGGGCCGTGTGGGGAGGACCGCTTGCTAAGAGCATCCCGAGTAGGCATGACTGGTTGCCCATTCGGCCAACGGTCTTTATTTTTGTTGACAGAGGAGGAGTCCACCCCTAATGGCATTGCACGCCGGTGCTCTGGCAGCCAAAGGGAATGGACCTTCTCCTCGCTTAGGCAGAAGCCACAATCGGGTCTGCACACTGTGGGGTTTGGAACACCACGGTACCCAGGTGTGATGAAGTGCTCCGGGCCTCTCGTATTCCAAGGTTGGGATCGGAACACCCCGGGAGTGCCCGAGGTACGGTGATCGCATCACCCTAAAGCCGTACCTCGGGCGGAGCGATCAGTGCTGGCTGCCGTGGGGAAAGGGTCCTCGGAGGGATGCGACACCGTTGACTTAGAGTTTTCCTCCTCCTCCACAGGCTCCTTCCACAGGGACCCCCGCGTGGCAGCGCCCCTCACGGTGCCCACAGGGTCGGAGCTGTGCGACCTCCGAAAGCGGTCCTGCAATGGGAGTCGAGACGTTAGTAGGGGATGGGAGCCCAGTACCGGGGATGTCCATTCTCTAGCCCGAGACATATGCCGACTCCCTGGGGGAACCCGGGGACACCACCTGGTCCTATTTCGAGTGGTGCGGGCATGCCCGGCGGAGCAGTGAAAGATAGTGGATTCAAAACCTAAAATGACAGATTTTCACACCATAAAGGAACACAAGGAAGAGGGAGAGAAGTTCTCCTACATGGAGGAGAACAGTGAGACCCAGACCGACGCTCCGGCAGACGATCAGCCGGTAGGGTCGGACGACGATGACGATCCGGAGGCGGAGACTCGGCTGAGAAAATGGACATGTCACTTGAAGAGTATGCGGGCCACATGGGAGGCCAACTGTAGCATAGGCGGGAGATAAAAACGAGGGCTAATAGAGAATTTCGTTAACGCCCACGAGTATAGGGAACACTTGGCAGCTCGAGTATGGCATTTTAGAATGTGGAGAGCCAAGCGTGCCAAGAGGACGAAGGAGGCCGAGGCAGCTCTTCTCCGTGGATGGAGGGCAGGGCCCTCCAGATGGAGGGCTGCCTAAAAGAGGAGGAGAACGGCGCGGCTCCGCCTCCTGGCGGAGGAGGCGGAGAAAGAACACCTCCGCACGAAGGAGAGCCTAGCTTACCTTCGTGCGGAGTTGAGGGAAGTGAAGGCCGGAATGGAGACGGGGAGAGGTGGGGGTGTGCCCAGGCCTCAATTCCGGCCCCTAGGAGGAGATATGTCCTTCCCCCTAACATAAGAAAAGATGACGCGGTGGCTCCGCAGGAGGGCCAGTGGGCTATTGTGGTCCGGAGGAGAAAGAAGAGGAAGAGGAAGAAACGGGAGGTGCCTCCGATGGATGCGGTTGGGAGCGCGCCAGTGGTGGTGACGGCGGCGACGCGTACCATGAAGACTGGGGGAAGAAAGAAAGGGGTAGACCGACCAGGCCCGGCGCAAGATGTTGCAACATTGTTAGTCCCCCCAGGGGAAGTAGAGGTGAAGTGGCTGAGGCTGCTGTCAACGGCAGCCGTAGCCGTGAGACTAACACCCGGCGCCTCTTACGCAGAGGCCCTGAGGAAAGCGAGGGAGGAAATCCCCCTTGGGGAGCTGGGAATCCCTGGTGTGGACGTAAGCAGGAGTGCAGAAGGTGCTCTCCGCGTCCGCGTCAGGGACCCCGACTCCGAGGAGGAAAAGGCAGACAGACTGGCAGAGAGGATCCGGGTTTCTCTACCAGAGGCGGTGGTAACCCGCCCGGTAATGAAAGAGGAGGTCCGGCTCGTCGGATTCGACGAATCGGCCTCTCCCGAGGAGGTAAGGACGGCTCTGGCGGTCTACGCGAATTGCGAAGCGGGGGCCGTCCAGTTAAGACCCCTCAGGTGGGGGGCGCGTGGGAAGAAAGCCACGTGGGCGTGGCTCTCATTGGCCGCCGCAGTAGTGGCGGCCAAGGAGGGAGTGATGCAATTGGAGTGTTCGGCCGTCCGCATCGAAATGCTGGCGACCTGACCATCCCAATGATACCGATGTTGGGGCCTCGGCCACACTCGCACAGGCTATACTTCGGCGATTGACCGGAGTGGCCTATGCTTCCGGTGTGGCACACCGCTCAGATGTGCGAGGAGCGGCCACACTGCGTGGTGTGCCAGGAGGTGGGGCGCACCGCCGACCACCGCATGGCCGGTCCGACCTGCGAGTTGGCGGCGCGCCGGGTCGGAGGCGGTGGGAAGAGCCGTCGACGCAGGAAGCATCGGCGGCGGAACCGTCCTCCGGCCAGGGAGATAAATGCCGCCGGGGAAGCGGCTGAGGCTGGCGCTACAGTGCCCGCGAAGGAGGGGAAGGCGACGGAAACGGGTGCCAAGGCACCCGAGAAGGAGGTGGATGCCGGCGGGGAAGCGGCGAAGATGCCGGATACGAAGACGTACCCGGGAGCGAGGAGGAATGCCGCCGGGGAGGCGGGTAGAGACACCCGCACCAAGGAGGGGTCGGCGGCGGCCGACGGGGGGCTTTGGCCTCCCATCCGAAGGTCGTGCAGCTGACCAGGTCCCCTGTGAATAAACGTGGGAGGGACCAAGAGGAGCAGAGTAGTCCGGTCGAGGCCGGGTCCTGCTCCCCCAACCCCCACCTCTAACATCGAGGTAGGGTGGAGGGAGAGGGGCGGATGCCCCCTCCTTCGCCGGCCTTATTGACTGGCTGGCACAACTAGGGCCGGGCTTACCCGGCAGGGCGCTGCGCGTCGCAGCTGCTGCTGCGACGCGCGGTGTCAGGCGGAAGGCCCAAACTGGCCATGAGTCGGGGCGGTCGAAGAATCGACTGGTACTTGCGCAGTTCCTCGCTTCCCAAGGGGCGGGATATCCTTGAATGTTTCCCCACCGAGATAAAAAAGAAGGTCGCTCGAATGTTAACGAGTCCACTAGCCCGGGTTTAGTAATCGAGGTTCTTCCTTCCCCTAGTGTTGGATGCCTGGCACTGCCAGGCTAACGAGCACGCACGTCCGGGTTTGGTACCGTGAGTTTTCCTCTCCGGTTCCGAAGAATAACGAGCCCGCTAGCCCGGGTTTGTACCAGGTTTTTCTACCCTATCCCCCCCTTGGCTCCCTGCCGTCTCTTCAGTTATGTCTTACCTTGCCCTGGGCCTCCCGCGGCAAACAGGCCGATGGTACTACCTCAGATGTCATTGGTAACGACCGGGCTCCTTCGCCACAGCAAGGCGACATTTATGAAGGAGATTTCAATACCGGCTGAACGACCAGTGGACGTCCCACGGATGTCCATGTCGGACCAATCGGCCGTCCAACGGACATCCTTGTCATATATGAAATGTGCCTAACAAACACAATGTTACATGTATCGTGCCTGTTAGTTGTAATTTCCTACTCAATAATATAACTGTTATATAAAACGTATTATATAACAGTTAAATTGTTGAATGGAAAATTACAACTAACATGTACGTTACATATAACATTATGTTTTCTAGGCGATGAAGGAACATGCAATACTACCCAGTGGATGTTACAGAATGAAACACATAGAACAGGTTAGCATTAATTTTATTACTAATCGATGGATTTTAAAATATTATTTTGTACTTAATACTGCACATAACTTTAATATATAAGATTTTATATATTATTATATTGCGGAATCGCCAACAAGTTAAAGTTACTGATTAAGGCTGCTGGATACTGGCCACGACCAGTTTGTTTTAAGTCGTCAGAAGCGAGAAATTCTGTTCATAATTCTTGTAGTATACAAAATTCATAAAATTTGCTGTCGATTCAGCAAATATATAAATACTTCAACCACTATCTTTTTGTTGCAGTAATCAATAAATAACTACAAAATTTCTGTGATAGCAATATGTAGGACCTAGTAAGGTAAGTTGTACATCACGTTAATTTTATTTATGGGTATTTGTTGAGTGCCACAGCAAACAGATAGTAGTCGAAGTATTTTACAACTATTAGGAGTACAAATAAGTTTCCGCCGTTTTCTATAAAAAATTAGGAATTTATTGTAAAAGAACGGTATATTACGTTTTATTCAAAGTATTGTCCATCACTAGCCACTACTTTTTCCCATATTTCTGGCAGCATTTGGATACCACGTCGGAAGAACTTTTCATCTTTTGAAGCTGTTCGGAACTAGCCCGAACATATGATAGCTCCGGAGAGCTGGCTGGAAGTACGGGATCGCAGAGCGACGTCCGCCTGCGTCTAGGCTCGCTCGAGTCCGCTCGGCGACCGATCGGTCGTCCTGATCAAAGGCCGGGGCCTCGTAAGGCGACCACGGACCCTGCTGATCAAGCAACGTCGCGCGCCGACTGGGCCATGCCCAGGGACGGCGGCGAGAACAAGAGAGAAGAAGCACGCGCACGTGCCGACGTAAAGTGACACGCAGTGTAAAACACAATGGACGCAATAAACGCAGTAGTAACGCAGAAGAAAATAACGCAGAAGAACATAAACGTAGCTATATACAAGCGAAACAACGTCGCTTACGCAAGTCCCGCAGGACACACGTCCGTGACGTCAACGGTGCGCGGCACCCGAAGCACGCCAAGGACGTGCAACGAAACGACCTCTGTCGTTTCGGATGGCCTGCCCTTCCGGACGTAACGGCCAATAGCCAGCCACGGTCCCGAGGACGCGTGGAAATGGAGCTCGAGAGCTCCGGACAACCAAGTCGCTCCTGCGAGAAAGCCAAGTTCCCAACGGACACTTGGACGTAGGAGCGCGAACGCTCTAGGACTGCGACCGAGCCGCTCCAAAAATCGCCAAGGCCCCCTACGGACACTGGGGCAACAAGGGAGCTCGAAGCTCCGAGGAGACGGTCGAGTCGCTCCTAAGATCACGGCAACGCCGTGAGTCCGAGATCATAACGAGATTCGAACCATTAGCCTCAACAGCCCCAGCAGGGTGTATCGGCGCCACCTTCAACTCAGCAGAGTCTATAGAGCAGTGGTTCGAATCTGAACGAAAGACCGATCGCCCTAGGAAGCCTAGAAAGCGCGTCGGTAATCACCAGTAACACGATGCACTAACGTGTAGCACTACTTGCTACCCAAAACTGGCCAGGCAGAAGACAAGGCAAGGCAAGGACCAGGCACCGCGCGCCTGGTTATATATCCGGGCGGTCGAATCTTGCCCGCGGGCAGCGGAATCGCGAGCTGCGCCGTGGTTGGACCTAGTGGGGGTCCCGCGCGCTCGCTCGCGAGAACCCGCGTCCCCCGCCGCTAGCGAGAACGCCCCGGGAACCAGGCCGCCCGCCCTGCAGCGTTGACTCGCACCGACTTTCCGTACGGCATCACGTGCCGTACGGAACATACCGCCCGCCTCCGTCGCGGCGACGGAAGTCAGTGGTGGAACAAACCCCACCAGGAAGGCCGCACTCGCGGCCTGGCGGCCGTGAGGGCCTGTTGAACCCCTTCATGTTGAAGGTTGATTGGGATGAGCCCCTTTCGGATCCACAGGGAGCCTCACCAGCTTGACCAGTGGCCGGGTCAAGGTCGAGTCCGCTGTGCGCACCTGCGCCACGCGGACGTGCCTATCCGGGCCAGGCAACAAGCCGGTGATGCGGCCGAGAGGCCACCGAGTAGGAGGAAATCGGCTATCCGCCAAAATCACGAGGTCGCCGATGTCCAACGGACGAGAAGCGACGAGCCACTTGCCCCGGACCTGCAGCTGGGCTAGATATTCTCTAGACCATCGCTCCCAAAGATGCTCCGTCATATGCTGGAGCAGCTGCCAGCGACTCAACCTCGCGACCTGAACGTCCCCGAGGGATCGCTCAGGCGGACACAACAGCGGGCGCCTAATCAGGAAGTGTCCAGGTGTCAGGGACTCCAAGTCCTGTGGGTCGTCCGTCAACGGACACAATGGCCTGGAGTTGAGACAGGCCTCAATGCGAGCTAGAAGAGTGGCGAACTCCTCAAAGGTCAGTGCCTGCTCTCCTATTACCCGTCGCAGGTGGTATTTGACGGACCGCACTCCTGCCTCCCACAGTCCGCCGAAATGCGGAGCTGAAGGAGGCATGAACTTCCAGGTGGTGCCCTGGTTACTCAAGGAGGCCGCGACCGGTCCCCCCAACGCCATGACCGCCTCAAATTGCCCTCGCAGCTCGCGGTCCGCACCCACGAATGTAGTCCCCCTATCGCTGTATACGGTAACCGGCAGGCCCTGCCGGGCCGCGAAACGATGAAAGGCCGCTAAGAAGGTCGGGGCCGAATAGTCACTGACCACCTCCAAGTGGACTGCGCACGTGCTGAAGCAGACGAAGACAGCAATATATCCCTTGGAGGTGGTACGTCCGCGTCCTCGAGACGGACGCACCGCGACCGGTCCAGCATAATCCACCCCGGTGGCAGAGAACGGAGGATGGGGCAACACCCGATCGCGAGGCAGCGGAGCCATGAACGGGGTGATCGGGGTGCCTTTATGGCGTGTGCAGCGCACACAGCCCCGTATCACCTGGCGCACTAAAGAGCGCCCAGCTGGAATCCAGAATTCGCGCCTCACGGTGAGCAACGTAAGCTGCACTCCCCCGTGCAGCGTGCGTTCGTGCGCATCTCGCACAACGAGAGTCGCGAGCCGAGAGCGTCGCGGCAGCAGGACTGGCTGCCGCGCATCGATCGGTAACGCTGAGAATTGCAGGCGGCCCCCCACCCGCAAGAGGCCCCGCTCGTCCATCATGGGATTGAGTGGCCGCAATGCCGATCCCACCATCAATGCTCCCCCCCGCTTCAGACGGCCCAACTCCTCCGCGAAGAAGCGGTGCTGCGTAATCCGCAGCAGGCGCAGTCGAGCTTCACTCAGCTCGTCCGCCGTTAAGGGTCCACTGATCCGTGGGACTCGCAGGAATCGTCGCATATAGGCCATCACGCGGATGGTCTTGCGGAAGGAGCATGCTCGGAGGACACCGGACCAGTCCTCCGGGTTCACGGCCACCACGTGAACCATGCGCCGTTCCTCGCAAATGCTTCGGTCGACCGCGACACAAGTTAGACCCGGCCAGCCCGCCGGGTCCTCGACAAGCCAGGAGAGGCCACGCCACCAAAGGGCGTGTTCTCGTAGCCCGCCGGCCAACAAACCCCGGGAGGCGCAATCCGCGGGATTGTCGCCGGACGGGACATGCCGCCACGAGGCCCGCGGAAGGCTCTCGTGAATGTACGAGACGCGATTGGCGACAAAGGTGGTCCATCGAGATGGATGCCCTGTTATCCAATGGAGCGTGACAGAGGAGTCGGTCCAACAAACCAGGGGGGCCTCGGCACAACCGAGCGCCTCCACAATGGCCTTCATGAGGCGCGAGAGTAGCTGCGCACCGCACAGCTCCAGGCGGGGCAACGATACCCGCTTTAGTGGGGCGACCCTGGTCTTGGACGCCAATAGAGCGACACGGGTGGTCCCATCAGACCGTCGAGCCCGTAAGTAGATGACGGCGGCGTACGCCCGCTCCGAGGCGTCCGAGAAGCCGTAAAGCTGGATCTCCACTTCAGGCGACCATCCGGTCCAACGAGGAACTCGGATTGCGGAAACCTCCGCGAGCCCGGTGCTAAAGGCGTCCCAACGCGAGAGCGGAGAAGGGAGAGCCTCGTCCCAACCGAGCCCGGCCAACCACAAGTCCTGAAGGAGTATCTTCGCCAGTACTACCATAGGCCCTAACCAGCCCAGGGGGTCGTATAATCGCGCAACGACTGACAAGATACCACGCTTCGAGATGGTCGATGGAGCCCCGGGGTTGACCGAAAAGTAGAAGGCATCCTCGACCGGAATCCAACCGACCCCCAGCACAGATGCCCCCACGGCCCCAGGGTCCGGCAGAGGCACCAAGGGCTCGCGGTCCCCCCCCGGGATACCGGACAAGAGTTCCGGATGTGAGACCGCCCACTTCCTGAGTCGGAACCCGCCCGCCATGAGCAAGCTGCTCAGCTCACGCTGTCGATGGCGTGCCTCCCCAAGGTCATCTGCCCCCGCAAGAATATCGTCGGCGTAGGTTTGTCGACAAAGTAAGTCTGCTGCCCGGGGATAACGTTCCCGCTCATCCAGCGCCAGCTGGTGCAGCGTGCGGATGGCCAGATAAGGAGCGCACGCCATGCCATAGGTGACCGTGGTCAACCGGTACACCGATATTGCCTGCGTCTGGCTGTCTCGCCAGAGAATCTGTTGGAGGTGTTGATCCTCCGGAGCCACCCGCACTTGACGAAACATTTGCTCGATGTCTGCAGAGAAGGCCACTCGATGCATGCGCCAGGCAAGTAGAATCTCGCCCAGTTCTCGCTGTAAGCGCGGCCCCACGTGCACCAAGTCGTTCAACGACCGGCCATTGGTGGACGCCTGCGAGGCGTTGAACACCACTCTTACCTTAAGCTCGGGGGCTTGTTTAATCACCGGGTGATGTGGAATAAAGTAAGAGGGCCGCGGGGTCTCGACATTGAGCGGCAGGCGGATCATATGCCCCTGTCGTTCATAGTCATCAAGAAAGTCGCGATAGGCCCCGCCCAAGGAAGGCTGCCGAAGCAGTCGCCGCTCCAAGCGATGCAACGAGGCAGTGGCAATCCGCCGAGTGTCGCCGAGAGGCAGCTCAGTCGGAGGGCTCCTGAAAGGCAACCGCACCTGATAGCGGCCGTCCGCACGACGCCGAAAGGACGCCGCGAAAAACTCTTCACAAGCCCGTTCCTCCTCAGAGAGCTGGGAAGCAACCGGAATCTCCTCCACCTCCCAGAAGCGCCGCAAGAGATCCGCCATGTTGTCCGACGCACACTGCACCACATGACAATGAGAGCCGCCCGCTCCGGCGGCAGACGGGAGAGCCCCGAACAACACCCACCCCAAGCGGGTACGCTGCGCGATGGGAGCTCCCCGTGGCCCCCGGCGAAGCCCCGTCAACACGATCTCGGCGAATACCTCCGCTCCAAGTATCGCCTCGATGCGCTCGTCATCATCATGATCATCCGCCAAACGGAGGTTCCTCAAATGCGACCACTTCCCCGTCAGCCGAGCCCTCTGCGGAGGGTAGTACGCCGTAAGCCTTGGTAGAATGAGGGCCTCCACCGTGGTGGAGAACGGGAGGCCAGCAGTTGCCCTGAGCCGCAATGACGTGCTGGTCCGCACCCGTTGAGGGGGTCCCTCTGAGACGCCCGACAGCCCAACATCCAGTGATCGACGAGACGCGCGCAGCCGCTGCGCAAGCGCCTCGGACACCAGGCTCACCTCAGAGCCCTGGTCAATGAGCGCTCGAGCCACAGCGGATCGGCCATCGGACGCCATCAGACAAACCCTGGCTGTGGCCAAAAGAATTCGCTGCGCGGGCATCCGCGTCGCAGCATGCGCCGTGACCGGCGCTTTCCCCAACGCCGGGGCCGGAGACTGCCGAGCGGAGTGCAGAAGTGATTGGTGCGGCTCTCCGCACTTCCGACATCGACCCTTAGACGGGCAAGTGGCCGCCTAAGATGCGACGGACCGAGGCAGTTGAAGCACAACCCGAGAGCGCGTACCCTTGCCCGTCGCGAAGAGACCGGCCGATCTTTAAAGGCCGTACACTCTCTGAGTCCATGCTCAGAACCGCACTCAGCGCAACGGGTCGGCTTGGGCCGATGAAGATGTAGCGATCGTCGACTAGTCCGCTCGGATGCCGATGAGGCACGGGGGCCGTCCCCAATGGACGGAGCCGCGGCAACCGCCTCGAGCGCCACCCGACGCTCGTCCAGGAAGACTGCCAGTCGGTCCCAGCTCACTGGCTCGCGCCGGTCCGCGGTGGCCATCTCCCAGGCCCGCCGCGTTGCAGAGTCTAGCTTGGAACGGAGGATATTGACCAATATCACGTCCCAAGCGTCCACTGGCTGGTCAAGAAGGCGCAAAGCGGCCCGCAGCTCGCTGGCTCGATCCAACAGCCTCCGAACCTCGGAGACGCTCTCCTGACGCATCGGGCCAATATCCCGGAAAGCGTCGAGATGCTGGTCCACAAGCAAACGACGGTTATCGTACCGTGCACATAGCGCTTCCCACGCTTGCTCAAACGAGCCAGTAGCGACGCCGTAGTGCCGGAGCAGACGTTCGGGCTCTCCCGACACGCTCTGTTTTAAATAATGCATCCGGTGAACTGATGCTAACGACGGGTTATCGACTATTAAGGACTCGAAGAGATCCTTAAAATTGCGCCATTCGTCAAACTTCCCTTCGAACTTCGGAATGGGAATGCGAGGCAACGAAGCCTCGGGCACTACTGCCTGCGCGGGGACTGCGTGAGCAGCCGACTCAGCCTCCTGAACCTTCAACCCATCGAGCAGGGTTTGGATTTCTGCGCGCTGCGCAATGTAGACTTCCTGCACCGTGCCACAGGCATCCTGTCGCACGTAGTCCGACTCTCGCACGGTCTTGAGGCGAGACGCTCGGATCGTGCGATGATCATCCTGGAACTGAGCCCAGTACGTGTCGAGAACCTGCAAACGAGACGTCAACCCGCCAACTGACTTCAGTTGACCGGACTTGCGTGCATTGTCCAGCAGCCGCTCCATGCGGTGCTGCCGGTCGTATTGCAGCTCGATGAGCCCAAGAATGTCCTCCTCCTTAGACATAACGGAGCCAGAGCTAAACAACTCGATCCAGGTCCGAGACTACCGCTCCCGATCCGGCTCGAAGGACCAAAATTATGTTCGGAACTAGCCCGAACATATGATCCGTATTTCCAGCTCCGGAGAGCTGGCTGGAAATACGGGATCGCAGAGCGACGTCCGCCTGCGTCTAGGCTCGCTCGAGTCCGCTCGGTGATCGACCGGTCGTCCTGATCAAAGGCCGGGGCCTCGTAAGGCGACCACGGACCCTGCTGATCAAGCAACGTCGCGCGTCGACTGGGCCATGCCCAGGGACGGCGGCGAGAACAAGAGAGAAGAAGCACGCGCACGTGCCGATGTAAAGTGACACGCAGTGTAAAACGCAATGGACGCAATAAACGCAGTAGTAACGCAGAAGAGAATAACGCAGAAGAACGACGCAGAAGAACATAAACGTAGCTATATACAAGCGAAACAACGTCGCTTACGCAAGTCCCGCAGGACACACGTCCGTGACGTCAACGGTGCGCGGCACCCGAAGCACGCCAAGGACGTGCAACGAAACGACCTCCGTCGTTTCGGATGGCCTGCCCTTCCGGACGTAACGGCCAATAGCCAGCCACGGTCCCGAGGACGCGTGGAAATGGAGCTCGAGAGCTCCGGCTCGCAGGACATCCAAGTCGCTCCTGCGAGAAAGCCAAGTTCCCAACGGACACTTGGACGTAGGAGCGCGAACGCTCTAGGACTGCGACCGAGCCGCTCCAAAAATCGCCAAGGCCCCCTACGGACACTGGGGCAACAAGGGAGTTCGAAGCTCCGAGGAGACGGTCGAGTCGCTCCTAAGATCACGGCAACGCCGTGAGTCCGAGATCACAACGAGATTCGAACCATTAGCCTCAACCCAGCAGGGTGTATCGGCGCCACCTTCAACTCAGCAGAGTCTATAGAGCAGTGGTTCGAATCTGAACGAAAGACCGATCGCCCTAGGAAGCCTAGAAAGCGCGTTGGTAATCACCAGTAACACGATGCACTAACGTGTAGCACTACTTGCTACCCAAAACTGGCCAGGCAGAAGACAAGGCAAGGCAAGGACCAGGCACCGCGCGCCTGGTTATATATCCGGGCGGTCGAATCTTGCCCGCGGGCAGCGGAATCGCGAGCCGCGCCGTGTAGCGGCCGTGGTTGGACCTAGTGGGGGTCCCGCGCGCTCGCTCGCGAGAACCCGCGTCCCCCGCCGCTAGCGAGAACGCCCCGGGAACCACGCCGCCCGCCCTGCAGCGTTGACTCCCACCGACTTTCCGTACGGCATCACGTGCCGTACGGAACAGAAGCTATCCACGAATCGACCCAATTTTTAGTATCTTCATATGATGTAAAGTGCTGCTTAGACAGGCCATGTGCCATCGACCGGAATAAGTGATAATCGGAAGGGGCAATGTCTAGTGAATACGGCGGGTGGGGTAGGACTTCCCAATTAAGTGTTTCCAAATAGGTTTTGACCAGTTTTGCAACATGTGGCCGAGCGTTATCATGTAGAAGAATAATTTTGTCGTGTTTGGAGTACTAATAGGCGCGTTTTTCCTCGGCTGGTGCTCGGCTCAATCTCATTAATTGTGTTCGGTAGAGAGTTCCAGTAATGGTTTCGCTCGATTTGAGCAACTCATAATACACGACACCAAGCTGATCCCACCAAATACACAGCATGAGTTTTTTTTCCATGAATATTCGGTTTGGCTGTCGATGTTGAAGCATGGTCCCCATGATTTTCTCTTCTTTGGGTTATCGTAGTGGATCCATTTTTCATCACCAGTGACTATACGATGCAAAAAACCCTTTCTTTTATGCCTGGCAAGCAGCATTTCACACGTGCAAATCGGCGTTCAACGTCTCTCGGCTTCAGTTCATATGGAACCCAATTTCCTTGTTTTTGAATCATTCCCAACGATTTTAAACGATGTGAAATTGCTTGTTGAGTCACTTCTAAAGTAAGTGCAAGTTCTTCTTGCGTTTGGCACGAATCTTCCTCCAATAATGCTTCCAATTCCGTGTCTTCGTACACTTTCGGCCTTCCACTATGTTCTTTGTCTTCCACGTCAAACTCACCGTTTTTAAATTTTTGAAATCACTCACGACAACTTCTCTCACTTAAAGCAGTCTCACCATATGCTTCTACAAGCTATCGATGCGCCTCAGCTGCAGATTTCTTCAAATTAAAGAAGTAAATCAAAAGTTCCCGCAAATGACGCTTATTCGGCACAAAACTTGACATTTTCGCACGAAAAAAATTATGTGATGCTGATACGGAGTCACTAATACTTCAAGGTTATGTTGTTACCAGATGTCCAAACTTACGATATTACGTTTTACATCTGACAATTTCAACATAACTTCCTCTCCGTGGGTGCCACCTTGTCGTGGTTGGGAGGCTTGAAAGTCCCGATGATGTACAGAGCTGTGCCGGCGGGGGCTTCGGCCTCTGGCAGGTTCTACCATGCCGGAGTGATCTGTACTGAGGGACTGGACTAAGAGCACTCAGGGATGTCATGGCGGGATGGCCAGTTGGCCACCCTTGACCATTTTTCAGGGTAGTGAGGGTGGGGACACCGTCCCTCCGACATTGCACGCCGGTGCTCCGGCAGTCGGAGGGACAGGACTCCACCCGGTGGGAGGTTTCCGTCCCCTAGGGCATTGCACGCCGGTGTTCCGGCAGCCCGAAAGGACGGGCCACACTCGGGTCTGCACACCGTGAGGTTCCGGACCCTCACAGTACTCGGGGCGACGGGGGGGATCCGGGCCGCTCGGACTTATTCCGAGGTCGGGGCCGGGTCCCCCCGGGGTGAGCCCGTGGGATGGGGATCGCGTCATCCCTAAACCCATCCCTCGGGCGGAGGAGCATTGCTGGTTGCCGTCTCGTCGAGTCGCGACGGCGGTGACCTTACTCCTTCCACGGGGCCCTCCGCGTGGCGGCGTTCCTGGCGGTGCCCCAGGTGTCGGAGACTGGGGACCCCTGAAACCGGCTCACCTCCCAGAAATGGGGGGGGGCGGGAGTAGGGGGCTGGAGTCCAGTGCCCGGGATGCCTCTCCCCGGGCCCGTGTCATAGACCGGTTCCCTGGGGGAACTCGGGGACACTACGGAGTTTCTCCGTGGTGCGGGCATGTCTGGTCGGTCGAGCCGCCAGGAGTGGTGGGTTGAAAACCAAAATGACAAACAATAAAAAACAAAGGAAAAGGAGGAAGGGGAGGAGCTCCTCCGATTCGGAAGAGGGGAGCCTGGCTGGAGGCCCTGGGAGGGAGAGGGTCTTTGGGACGCCGGTTTCTGAGTTGTTGGAGCTGGTGGCACCCAAGGCCAAGCTTGGAGGTGATGGAGGAAAAGGACAATGTTCCTTTAGAGACAAGGATCCGGTCTCTGGACGCCGAAATAAAGGCACATCCTGAGATATTGGATCAGTGGAGATCGGATAAGGAAAGGAAGGACTCCGATGATGGAGACTCCATGACCTTGTCAGAGGACGAGGAGGAGTCGGGTGCTGTCGGAGGAGAGGGGCAGGAGCTGGAATATCCCCCCTACTCTGCAAAGAGATGGGGGCGTGGAAAGGATATCTGCGAAAGCAAATGGAGGAGTGGGGAAATCGAAGCCTTGGTAACTTCCAGAAAGGTAGGTTCCGGGAGGTGTTCGATTCCACCCTCCGGTATATGCAGGAGCACGTCGTAGCTGCTGCCGCATTGGAGGACAGGCAGGAAAAGATAGAGAACCGGGCATGGGTGCTTCGGGAGATACCTGCACCGGACAAGGAAGGAGCCCACCACTCGGCGCCACCACTGCCCCGAGCAAGAGGATACGGCGCTGCATACCCTAGCTGCCTGCGCAGCATGGGACGGGCAGCGCCGGGTCCTGCTCGGGGCAGTGGATTGCCGCGACGGGGAGCTCTCGCTCTCGCACCTGGTGCGAGCCATGTGGGGGAGCGAGAGAGCGTTAGACACGGCGGCCTCCTTCTGCGAGGAGGTAATCTCCCAGAAGGAGGCCGCCGAATGGAGGCGCCGGCCTGGCAAACGCCGTCGCAGAGGACGGCGGGGCCGGCGCTCCCCTGGGAGGGGGGTATTAACAGCGGGCCCGAGGTGGCATCGGACGAGGAGAGGCCGCTGGCCTACACGAGTCGCCGGCTCCCTCGGCTACCTCGAACCAGGCTCCGTCACTCGGAGGAGAGCGAGAAGGAGACCTCCCGCTCCCCCGAATGATCGGATAGGGAGGAGAAGGGGAGCTGGAGAACCTGATTGGGGTCGGGCCCACCTCCCCAAAAATCCCCCTCTCTCCCTTTGGGAAGGGGGGATAAGGAGGAAGGGTGGATGTCCCCTTCCTCCAAGGTCACACCAGAAGACCAACCGGCGGGGATACCCGCCGGGGACCGCACCTCTCCCACTAATTCCCCGAAAGGGGAAGGCGAGGGGTTCTTAGTTAAGAGCCCTGGGGCCGGGGGGTTGGGGAGGGAATGCGGGAGCAGTTCCCCTGACTCCCCTCCTCACGGTCCGACAGGTAGACATCCCGCAGGGGTTTTAGTCGATAAGAGTCCGACATAACCCCCGCCCCTCCCCAAGGGGGCGGGGGTATCCATGATGGATTTCCCCTGCATGAACAAAAAAAAAAGGAAAAGATAGAGAGGAAACTGTTGATAAGCGAAACGTGCAGGAAGGATCTGTGCGGATATAAGGAGATGTCCGCACAGATCAAAGCACTAAAGGAAAGGAAGAACAAAAGTGAAGTGGAATTCGAAAGGGAGAGAAGGGAATGGAGGGAGCTCCTGGATCAGGAAAGGAACGGGATTGAAGAGAGGATGGAGACACTTCAGCAGAACCTAGTTCAACTAGACGCTCTGCTGAAGTTGCGGAGGGAAGGAGGATTAGGGGAAAGGGGGGAGGTGTCGACGCAGACAGAAGCGTCTGTAACGACTCCACCCACCTCAATGGATATAGAGGGAGAGGACAGAACAAGGGAGGATAGTGGGACTCAAACCAGGATGGGTGATAGGATGGAGAAAGGGGTCCAGACGGGTAGGAGAACAGGAAGTGATAGGACACAAACGGAAGTATTGGCGGGTCCCCCGGGTGAGGCTTAGTCGGTCGACGGCCCCTCCCGAAAGGGGACGTCGCCCCCCCCGCCGCCAGGACAATCGGGAAGGAAAGTCGGGAGAGGCAGGACACAGTGACGTGGGCCACTGTGTCTAGGAAGAAAAGGAGAAGGGGAGGTGAGGATGGGGAGGGTGGTCGGGGGGGAAGCGGGTTCCCGCAACCCCGATCCCGGCTCCTGCCCAATCATACTTCACGGGGAAAGGGCGTGGGATATTGGAACAGGAGGCCACGGCGTCGGCACAGGTTACCGTGCAACGACCCTCCGGGCCCCCTGTACCAGTGGGAAGGGAAAAATGGCCCCGGCCACAGGCAGCCGCAGTGACCATTCGCCCTGCCTCGGGGTCTTCCTATGCGGAGACCCTGAGGCGGGCAATGAAGGAAATACCCCTGGAGGATCTGGGGATCTCCGGGGCGGAGGTGGGGAGGACGATGGGTGGGGACCTGGTAGTCCGGGTCAAGGATCCAGGTCCCGGCGGTGAGAAGGCGGACTGCTTGGCGGCCCGCCTTAGAGAAGTACTACCGGAGGCGGCGGTAAACCCGGTGCTAAGGAGGGAGGTCCGTCTCGGAGGGGGTTAATGAGGCGGCGACCCCCGAGGAAGTTAGAGTCCCTGGCTCGCAGTGCAGGCTGCGGGCCAGAGGAGATTACCCTCACACCCCTCAGATGGGGGGTAAGAGGACGAGGGACAGTAGGGCCCGGTTACCCCTGGCGGCTGCGGTTGCGGCTGCCAGTGGAGGTGGCTTTGCACTGGGGTGGTCGAGAGTCAGCGTCACCCTGCTGGCGGCTCGGCCGCCCCAGTGCTTCCGGTGCTGGGGTTTCGGCCATACCCAAGCCAGGTGCACGGCCGCTGTGGATCGCAGCGGCCACCCCGAAGTGGGGCCGGCAGACGCTCGGGGGAGCGTCGTCGCGGCCGTCCTCCCAACGGGGAATAGCTGGGACCCGCCGTCATCGCAGTGGCGACGACGGCGAAGGCGGGTGAGCTTCCTCGCCCGCTGGAGGGTAGGAAACCCGCTGAGGTGGTGTCGGCGGGAGGATCGACGTGTTGATGCGGGGGATCGCCGGTGGTCCTGGGTTGCGGGGCGGTAGAGACTGGTCCCCCTCATGTTGAGGGGTACCTGCCTCCGTTGCCGCAGTGGGACCGGGGCACGCTGCGCGACCCGGGGACAAGGGTTCCCCTCTGCTTCGGTCAGTTTACTGGAACTAGGATTCCCTCCCCCTCTCAGTATAATGCCCGGGAGTAAGGCATAATGAGAGGGGGAGGAATGGGAGCCGTGACTTGGGTGAGGGCCCGGGTCACAGCTCCCAATGCCACCTCGAACACCAGAGATGAGGTTGAGAGAGGGGGCGGGTGCCCCTCCTCCCTCCCTGGCCTGCAGCACGGCCGGTTAGGGGTCAGGCATTTCTCCCTCCACGTATCGGGGGGAAAGAGACAATGCCTGGCCCCGGTAACCCTGCGCGCCCCCTGATAGGACGGCGCTCCCTGGCCCAGGTACGGTGGTTGAGTGGCATGGTCCTTTGGGCCCTCTGCATAATGCTCCCCCTACTCGGTAACCGGAGTGGGGGTGTGGTGCAGCGGTGCTGGTAGTCGCACTAGGCAGCACGCACATTATATGTGCGTGTCTAGCCGCCAACGGCTCCCCTCACCACAGCCCCCTACAAGTCCTGTGGCGCGCGGGGCCCAAGGCAGGCGAGGGCCTCACGGCAGTGGGGCCAAAAGTGGTGGCGGTTTAGGAAAGGGAATAGGGAACTAGTGCTTCCGGCTGCCACTTGCTACCCCTGAAGGTAGGCACCTCCCTGGAGTTTTAGTCGGTGCGAGTCCGACATAACCCGCGGACCCCCATCCAGGGTCCGTGGGTACCCATAAGATGTTTCACCAGGGTCACCAAAAAAAAAAAAATTCAACATAACCTTCTGGTGGAGCCATCTTTTGTCAAACGACGGAAACTTATTTGTACTCCTAATACGTGCTTTATTAATTGCAAATTTTGAGAACTGTCATTTTATGGATATATCATATAAAAACATTTTAAAAACACATTCAACATTCAATCAATATTTATTAATCATTATATGCTATTTGTAGTACTTTTCATATAAGTCGTCTTTTTAATGACTTTTGGCCCAGTCAAAACGACTTTTTATATAATCAAAAAGACATCTTTTAGACATATTTATATCGTGTCGAAAAGAGGATTTGCGAAAGATGTCTGTTTGTCAATTAAAAGTAGTTTTGGCATTCGAAAGATGTCTTTTAGTCACTCTGATAGCACATATTGTTGGGCTAATATTGGCTACAAATTGAACCCCCCAATATTGGTTCATGATTGCAAAGTTGACGCCTTATATTGGGTATGGGAAAAAGTTCGTGGCGTTTTTCCCGATAGATGGCATCAATTGCAAATAACCCAGGAAACACAGATTGCAGCGATACCACTAAACGCTCGTTGGAAAGGGAACACTTCGAGAGTTACATTGAGTGTATAAACATCGAAATTGGTGCAGTGGTTGGAAAGTTGTTTGCGTTTGAGAATGGAGAAAAGTAATGAAAAATTGCGCTATATTTTGCAATATTATTAGGACAAAGGGAAGAACGCTGCGCAGGCTTGTGAAAAAATTTGTGCTGTGTACGGTGAAGATACTTTATCAAAATCTACTGTGCGGAAATGGTTCGCTCGCTTTCGTTCTGGTAATTTTGATGTGAAAGATGAGTCACGCTCTGGTCATTCAATCACTGAAAAAGCTGATGAAATTCTTGAAAAAATCCAGCAAGATAAGCATATCAGCAGTGTCGATATTGATATGGAGCTAGGCATTGACCACAAAACTGTTTTGAACCATTTACACAAAGCTGGCTACAGAAAGAAGCTCGATGTATGGGTTCCTCATGAGTTTTCAACTCATGAGGAACCCATACGCGAAAAACATGATAGACCGAATTAATATCTGCGATGCGCTGCTGAAACGCAATGAAATCGAGCCATTTCTGAAACGTGTCATAACCGGTGATGAAAAATGGATCACATACAACAATCGGAGGCGTCGAAGATCATGGACAAGAGATGGTGAGCCATCACAAGCGTTCGCGAAGCCAGGATTGACGCCGAGAAAGGTGATGCTGTGTGTGTGGTGGGACTGGAAGAGAATCGTCCACCATGAGCTACTTCCAGTTGGTCAGACGATTGATTCTCAACTCTACTGTGGACAACTAGAGAGATTACGCCAGGCAATTGAAAGAAAACGGTCCGAATTTCATAATAGGAAAAGTGTTGTCTTCTATCATGACAACACCCGACCACACACTTCTTTGATGATCCGTCAAAAATTGCGACAGCTTGGTTGGGAAGTTTTGATGCATCCACCGTATATTCCAGACATAGCACCCTCTGACTATCACTTGTTCCGATCTCTGCAGAACTTTCTCAATGGAATTAAATTGGTTTCAAAAGAAGCCTGTGAAAACCACTTGATTCAGTTTTTCAACCAGAAACCACAGAAGTTCTTCATCGATGGCATCATGGTTCTACAGTAGTTAAACTAGGGGGATTCTAACCCAAATTGCTAATTAATTATGCAAAAGACATTATTTATTAATTAAAATTTTTTAATTATTACCCCCCCAATTGATTCCTCCTCTTAATTGACCCCCCTTAATTGACCCCCCCTCTTAATTGATACCCCCTCTTTATTGGTACCCTCCTGCTCCACCCCAGAATCTTTGATTCTATGAGCAAGATGGCGGCCGTGACGTCACGAGAGAAAAACGCGTCGGGCTGTAGGTAGACTCGAACCTGGGCCCCGCGGGTTGCTATCGGACGCTCGAACCTCCTAGACCATTGCTGCCTGTTGCTAGTAGACGTCTAGTGAAGGTTCTTACAGTATGTGTGTGATAACGTCACGCATATGTCAAAAGAAAAAACATGGCAGCGGTATAGGCCAGACTCGAACCTGGGTCCCGCGGTTGCTATCGAGCGCTCGAACCTTCTAGACCACCGTCGCCTATTGCTAGTTGACGTCACGTTACGGGTAAGATGGCGACCGTGACGTCACGCATACGTCAAAAGAACAAACATGGCGGCGGTGTAGGTAGGGTCGAACCTGGGCCCCGCGATTACTATCGAACGTCTATCGGACGTCTCTCGAACGTCTATCGGACGTCTCTCGAACGTCTCTCGAACGTCTCTCGAACGTCTCTCGGACGTCTCTCTCGAACGTCTATCGGATGTCTCTCGAACCTCCTAGACCATTGTTACCTATTGCTAGTAGGCGCCTAGTGAAGGTTCTTACAGTGTGTATGATGGCGTCACGCATGCGTCAAAAGAAAAACAAAGTCGAAACTAGGCCAGACTTGGACCCCGGACCCTTCGTTTACTGTGCGATGGTCCTACCACTTAGACCATCATAGGGTAGGTTGGAAGGGAATACGAAACGTTCGTCGAAAGAGTATTTTACCATACCGACTTGCGCTGGGCACTATCCTCATCGTTCTGAGGAGGGGGAAGGGAAGTAAAATGGGAGACATATAGAATTAATTTATACATAATTTTATGTTTTAAAATATCATTTATTTGTTCACGGCTTCATACATTATATTTTTTACAGCGCATGCTAACAATTCACAATCAATGAGCGACTCGCGGTCAAAGTCGCTGCTTTCTTGTATTGTTTTTGTTGCAGTATGTATATTAGTAATATAATTCTCCTTTTCACGAAGAATATTTACAAAAGTTCTGAATTTTACACTAACTATACAGATATTTTCTGATAACCATCCATACATGTGATTGATGCAATTTTCAAATGTAAATAATACATTTAACGTATCTGGTGTTACATATAAGCAATTATTAAAAATTGTGAGTTTCACAATTTGTGAGTTGTACATCTTACATGACGTTATTGTTAATTCTTCTATACGCATCGGGACGATGACTTATAAAAATTGGCCTGCAGAAATCTTTGGATGTCAGCACGTTGCCCCATTAGCGCATTCCAAGTCTTGATCGGCAATAGCTGTTGTTTGCCATGATTATCATCAATGACTATGTCTATGACGGGTTCAGCTCCTACGCTGATTCCGATATTCAAATATTTATAAGCAGTTGCAGTCAAAGCGTATCGGCGTCCTAAGATATGCATAGCAGGAGGTCGTGGAACGCTGAAAAGATATAGAAAATTTACATGTCTGAATCTTGGAAAAATTACTACGGATAAACTAAAAGAAATAGCATTATGACACTCACCTTTCGCACATTTTCTTGCTCGGTGGAGCCTCGTCCTCATGTTGAGCAGGCATGTAATAATTTGCGTGTTTAGCGTTCACTTCAGCACCGGCAGCATATATTTTTATTATGTAGACACACCCAAACTTTACTATGTAGACACACAACCGATGAATCTCGTGTTCACAGAGCGACTGAGAGACAGAGGTTTTTTCCGAAGCCTAATATTAAAGCTACTATAGGCTATCCCCTCCTCTTACTCTTCAGAGTTGTAGCGCATGCGTAGATATATTCCTCAAAACAGGAAAGTAAATGTGATATAGATATCTTTGGTTTAAACTCGGGATGGCATTAGAGATGTCGCTTCCGAACGACATCTTTTAACGATATCAGGGGAGAGGAGAGTGTCTTGACCATGGAGCGTCAGGTAGCTCAGTGGGTTTAGAGCAGTCCCCCTGCAAGCGAGAGACTCGAGTTCAATTTCCGGTCTAGCGACTACCGCACTTACGCGATATTTTTTTTCTCTTCGGGACGAAATAAGAAGCAGGTCCCATCGCCTAGTACACCCTCCTTCTTTCACGGTCGTCATTTGACTTGCGCATATCCGAACGTGTTTTCTAACGGAGAGAATATAAAGTAAAGGATTCCAAAGAGCCGAGTATTCTCTGTAGTTAATAAAGAAATGGAAGATTTCACTCAAACCGAACGAGAACTGTTGGAGCAATCCACTCATCTAAATTCGCGAGAGGCTTACGATGCGTGGGTGCAAAAGTTTGACAAGTGTATCAGATGTTTGGAAGAACAAAGTCGAGCAAAACGACCGCGATTGTCGATTAGCGCCGCGCAATCAGTGGTGGCTCGTATTGCACGACTCGAGGGACTGAAATTTCTGTGCAAGAACGCTTCATACACGTGGGTGCTGGACATGCATCAAGAGATGCAGAATTGGTATGGAGAGAAATTGATACAGCGTTCGAAAGCCGCATTTCAACCGGCGCAGTTATTAACGTGAGCCATATCGAACCTCTTCGATTTCTCCAAGATGCAAAGAGTACAGTGCTCGAGCACGTACGAAGTGCTATGGAAAAGCACTGCAATATTAAGGTGAACACTATGTTCAATGGCGAGTTTATCTCAGGCGACAATCATGCATTCAAAAGCATTAACACGAGAAACAGTGCTCTTTTCTGCTTTAGATTTGGATAAATGGTACGAGCAACGCGTCATCGAGCCTACTTTGGCATCTTTGGAAGAATTTCAAGAACGTGATAGTGGGTGGGCACTGCTGCGCATACTTGATCTCACAGTCAATGTGAACAAACACAATCCACTGCATGCAGGGTGCAACATTGAGTTGCCTCGCGAAATAAAATTAAAGAAAGCCGTAATAAACGTACGAACTAAAGACAACGCATGTTTTGCATGGTCCGTGGTCGCGGCATTATATCCAGCTGCAAGACATGGAGACCGGGAATCTTCGTACCCACATTACACCAAAATATTCAATCTTCAGGATATTGAATTTCCAATGACGATTAAACAAATTACCAAGTTTGAACAGCTAAACAACATATCCATCAACGTATACACCATTCAAGATAAAAAGAAGCAAGAAAAAGCATGTACGATCGTTCCGATACGTCTCGCCAGTAAGAAGGAAAAGCATGTAAATTTGTTATATGTACAAGATCCACAAGAGTGCAACATGGGACATTTCGTGTGGATCAAGAATTTGTCACGTCTTGTGGATATGCAGCTAAGTAAGAAAAAATGCAAGAAGTATATATGCGATCGGTAAGGAGATATTCACCATAAATACAATATAACAAATATGAAATAAAAGAATAACTCGTAATATCCATTTCTTTTCAGTTGCTTGCATTATTTTTATTCCAACGAAAAACTGGAGAATCATATCATAGATTGCAACAAGTTGAATGATTGTGCAGTCATCCTGCCAACAGAGGCCAACAAGTGGCTCAGTTTTACTAATTACAGCAGAAGGGAACGGATTCCATTCGTGGTGTACGCTGACCTGGAATGCATTCTAGAGAAAACGCCAAATGAAGAAAAAAAATCGTATGTGTATCAGCATCATAAAGTACATAGTGTAGCTTATTATGTACGATGTTCCTACGATGAATCATTATCCGCATATCAGTGTCGTCGCGATCCGAATTGCATTTCGTAGTTCGTCGAGTAACTTAAACAATTGGCGCATCGTATAAAAATTATTCTGCGTAATAATGTCCCTATGGAAATTTTATCACAAGAACAGTGCGCAGCATTTTATAGTGCAACGCATTGTCATATATGCGAAAAATTATTCGCAGTGGGGGATATACGCGTACGCGATCACTGTCATTCAACCGGACAATACAGGGGTCCGGCACATTCCAATTGTAATTTAAATTATATAGATTCCTATTATATTCCAATAGTTTTTCATAATTTATCAGGTTATGACGCTCATTTTATTATCAAGGAAGTAGCCACCGCGTTCGAAGGTCACGTCGATGTACTACCAATAACGAAAGAAAAATATATTTCATTTACTAAATATATTAATGATACAACAAGTAAAACATCAGGCTGGCGAAATCATATTAAATTGCGGTTCATCGATTCGTACAAATTTCTCAGTACCAGTCTCGATAAATTAGCATCGTTTCTCACTGGAGACAAATTAAAAATTCTTCAATCCGAATTTAAAAACTTATCCGACAAAGATTTTGATTTATTAACGAGAAAAGGTGTCTTTCCGTACGAATATGTGGATTGCAATGACAAGCTGCAGGATCAATGTTTACCACCGCGCGAGTCATTCTACAGTTCGCTGACAGGTGATACAGTATCTGAGAGCGATTACACGCACGCTGTGAACGTATGGGAACAGTTTTCTATTCAAACCTTAGGCGAATATAGCGATTTGTACCTGAAGACTGATGTTTTGTTATTGGCTGATATTTTCGAAAATTTCCGCGATAGTTGTATCAAAAGTTACGGTCTAGATCCCGCGTATTATTACACATTGCCAGGTTTCACGTGGGACGCAATGTTAAAACATACAAAAATTAATTTTGAATTACTCACAGATATTGATATGGTAATGTTTATCGAACGCGGTATACGTGGCGGTCTGAGTCAGTGTTCCGATAGATACGCAAAAGCCAATAACCAATACATGCAATCTTACGATCCATCGAAGCCATCCTCATACCTCATGTACTTTGATATAAATAATTTGTATGGCTGGGCAATGTGTCAACCGTTACCATACGCTGAATTTAAGTGGGTGATGATACGTCGAATTTTGATGTATCATCAATCCCGCTAAATTCGCTCACAGGTTATATTCTCGAGGTTGATTTGGAGTATCCTCAACACTTACATGATGCACATGCAGATCTACCGTTTTGTCCGACGCGAACGAAGCCCCCGAACAAACAGCAAGAAAAACTCCTTGCGACTTTATATAATAAGCAGTGTTATGTTATTCATTATCGATAATCTTGCAACAGTGCATACGCCATGGTCTTCGTATCGAAAAGATTCATCGCATACTCCAATTCGCACAAACTTCATGGCTACGCAACTACATAGAATTAAATACGCAGTTTCGAACGCATGCAACAAACGATTTTGAGAAAAATTTATACAAATTGATGAACAACGCGGTATTCGGCAAAAACAATGGATGTAAAACTTTTGACAAAATGGGATGGACGATACGGTGCAGAGGCAATGGTCGCAATGCCCAATTTTCATAGCAGGAAGCATCTTT